>NC_137833.1:25779850-25834850 GCF_963921795.1 Nannobrachium achirus
GTTTTGCAATAGCATAGAACAGCCAATAGAGGGGGTTGTTTGGCCACCACAGGATGTGTAGCAGGACTGAAGCTGCCCTTAGTCAGTCAGAGTCAGTTCTCAAAAACTTCACCTACGTTTCTGTTCTGGAAGAGAATGCTAGTTCTGGTTGTCACTATCAGTCAATCTTAGAAATATAACATATTATTAAAATTGAGCATGTCTATATACTTATTTATTTGAACATTTATTTTCTACTGTTTTTCATAATGTAGAGCACTGAATAATGTAAAGTACTAAACAAATAGTTCATTGTTATTATGATATTACAATTACTATTGATATGTTGCTAGTCTGTATGTGTATCATGAATAAATCGTGTCTTTGGAATGTATAATTGAGTTAATATGCTGTAGCCATGTATCAGTGTGATTGTTCAGTGCACAATAACGAATATGGACAAGGATTTTAAACATATTTCATAGCTCTTTTGATCACTGCCCCATATCGAATTAAATGGAATTTTAATGACGTTATTGTTAATTTTGTCATTTCTGGTCCAAGCCCTCCAAAATAATCAGAGGATTATGCGGTATCTGTGCGTCCATAACCAGATTAAACCAATAGCCAGCTGAATCATCAGAATGACATTGGTTCCGCTGCCCATCTGAATGGGTCCGCCACACCAAGGATTTGTGGGATTTGGAGTCTGGGCAGCTGAGACACTCCCATTGGTCAAAGCGCCGGCCCAGATAAGACTTCAAAGGCGGAGCTAATTAATAAGATGTTTACATTATCCACGCTTGCACGCTGCTTTGAGTACAACTCTTCATTAGTGTATGTGTGTGCGTGCATACACGTCGTGTGTAACCCGTTGCTTCTCCATATGCTGAAACATACTGTGAAGCTAATTGGAGGAGGGCTCAAAGTAGAAAAACACAATATTTTTGCTCAAAAACGAATAGCTCTTCCTCTTGTCATCTGTGTTTCACTTGGAACATTAAAGAATGTCTGAATCAACAGAGAAGGCTAGTTTTGGCTAGGCAAGTTTATTTGTATAGCAATTCAATCCGCCTTACATAAAACATTAAGCAAAGCAAACACTCGATTTGAATTCTGTAAAAGGAAGAAAGAAAATAGAGGTTCAACACTTATCTCCATACTACTGTAGGATACACCTGTTCAGGACACAAAGCAAAAACCCACTAAAAGGAGACAAAAGGCTTATTGTGCTTAATAATGGATCCATGGGACCATCCTTATTGACCTATATGATTTCACATGATAAAACTAGCTCATACTTGAATATGCAAAGAAGCCAAGAATATCTTCCTCCATCTACAATTTGAAGGATACCACTGGCATATTGATTTATAGTTTTAATTTTATTCCATTGACAAAATCCATCATTGTTAGAATGTGGTCAAGTATTTTTTTTTAATTACAATACACATTTATAACAGCAAAAAATACTAATTATCAATAACACTTAACACTTTTTTTTCCATTTTTTGTTTCACAATAGCGAATATGCAGAATGATACTAGCATGACGTAATGCAGTGCAATAATTGTGTTTTAGCTGTCTCTAAAGTATTTCCTTTTTTTATTGTCCCCATTTTGACAAATCATTGTAAGTTGATAAATACATTTGAGAAATGCTTTAAATATGTATAAACACCACATCTGGTTGTGAAACTCACATCTCTCCCTCCTCTCTCTTGTTCTGTCCTCTCTTGCCCTCTAGCCCAGTCCCATTCCCAGTCCAGTACTGGGAGGCAAGCCTAATGCCAGCCAGTCCCTGCTGGCCTGGTGTCGCGAGGTCACCAAGAACTACCGTGGAGTGAAGATAACCAACTTCACCACGTCATGGAGGAACGGCCTGGCTTTTTGCGCCCTGCTGCACCACTTCAGACCTGATGCCATGTAGGACACACTCCCAAACAAACAGAGAAACAGACACACGCTTACAAGAACAACCTTACGCCAGTGGTTCTCTAACTTTTAAATTTAAAGGTCTCCCCTTAACTTTGACAGTGTACAAATGGTTCCATTTGTACACTGTCAAAGTTACAGACTTGTAAGGGTCAATTTAGACCCCCAAGTCCCCCATAAAGGAACCTAGAGAGTCCCTGAAATCCACTTTGAGAACTACTCTCTTACGCACATGCACGCACACACCTCATGCCCAGACATGCATGCCCTTTACAGACAAACAGTAGCACAAACACAACATGCAAACATGCAGATTCTTAGACAAATGTGGCTGCAAGACTGCGGACTAGCCAACACCAACTCGGGACTAATGGTTACAGGCTAACGGATAACGCATGTGCATTCACACATAAATCTCCCTAATGTTCATGTTTTTCAAGCATATGCAGGCACACTCAAACTTTCACCCGATATTCTAATAGACCAAGCTTCCATGTTTACGTTGTGTGTGTGTGTGTGTGTGTGTGTGTGTGTGTGTGTGTGTGTGTGTGTGTGTGTGTGTGTGTGTGTGTGTGTGTGTGTGTGTGTGTGTGTGTGTGTGTGTGTGTGTGTGTGTGTGTGTGTGTGTGTGTGTTCTAAATTAAGAACATGTCTGCGTGCCACTCCAGAATCTATATGAAAAAGCTACAGACCCATCAAGAGAGAACGCAGAGAAAGATAAATCATTGCTTTACTACCGCAGATGTGTGTGTGTGTGTGCGCGCACGTCTGTATGTGTGTTTGTTCTTGCTATATTTTCCACTCTGTTACTTCTGTTGATTGCGTTGCTGTGAAATTGCATGTTACAGTTCTAATGCCATTACACACTACGCATATCTTACACACCTCGCCCCCACCCTCCCCCACTCTCTTCCTCTCTCACCTTTCTCATCTTTCTCTCGTTCTATTTTCTCCCCCTCTTTTCCTCCCTGCTCCCCCTCTTTGTCTCTCTCTCCTTTCAGAGACTACAAGTCGCTCAATCCTCAGGATATCAAAGAAAACAACAAAAAGGTAAAAGCTCCTCCTCTCCTCTCCCCTAGTTCACAGCCGCGACCGCGGTTTTCCCAATGAACCTACTGTAAGCGCAACTGTGCGCTGAGTCGGCTCATGCGACCATTGCAACGCTGGACACGGCAACTCGCTCGCTACTGCTCGCTCGGCGGTGTCTCACGTGGCTCATGGTCGCCTGAGACGGCGCGCCTCCATCGTCATCTCCCTTGCGGCCCCCCGCGCCCCCACCGTTGCACTCATTGGGAAAACCGTGGTCGCTTCACAGACACGTCCTACTCTATGTATTCCTTATATTGTTTATTGTACCCTGTTGACCTCATTCCTGACCCCCCTCCCCACACACACCATATAGGCATATAGTCCCATTTTCCATACCCTGTGTCACTTAACACACCCACACACACCCACACACACACACACACACACACACACACACACACACACACACACACACACACACACACACACACACGTCCCTACCCTGCTGTCCTCTCTTGTGGCCCTCAGGGGCCGACACAGAATGATATGCGTGCAGGCTTTCCTCCAGCTTGATTTCCTGTTCTCATCCACTCTGCCTCGGCGATAACCTCCGCTGGCCCTGTTAGGCATGAACACCAGCCTGTTGACAATAGCCACAGTGGAGAGAGAGAGAGAAGGAGGCTTTTTCATATCAGTTAACTGCACCCCCGCCCCCACCCCGCCCACCACCTCAACAGCCACCTCCATTCCAGGTGTCTGAGCCTTAGCCCTAGAGGAGTTGGTCAGATAGAAGCAATGCAGGCGATTGGGGGAAGGCGGGTGTGGGGATGTTATTTCACGAGACGGCGATAGCTGAGGAATGGTGATCACGGTCTGCTGCTATTCTCTCGTTCATATCGTGTGTCGTTGCGCTGCATTGTGAGCTTGTAGATCGGCAGTTTTCTGCGAAGATACGTGTAGACTGGGAGTCTGGTCAACTTGTCACTGTGGAGTGGACATACGTGTAGGATGTAAGGCTCCATGTCTCTTTACTGAGTGGAGTGGACACAGGACGTAAGGCTCCATGTTCCTTTCGAAGGCGAGGGGCTATAGGAATTGTAGACGCTGCCTGTGTAGCTACAGTACAGTAGAGTCCTGCAACGGGCCGGGAACCCTTGGATACCCGACGGGTACCCGCGTTTGACGGGTGAAAGCGGGCGGAAACTGAACTATAAGTTTGTGGGTAAGGGGACGGGAGGTACGGGACTAAACGCGGGCGGGGGACATTTTATTGTGATAGTCAGAGAGAGGACTGTTTCCATCCAAACAACGTCACCTCACAGTAGTGCACACAGTGAGCAGCAGGACACACACAACAGACAACCACAGCATGCATATACAGTATGTAAACAAAGTAACATGGATGTTCTTCACTGCTGCGTGGAGAGCGTCCTATTTTCTCATAGCAAGGATGGTTTAAAAGGATATCTAAAAGAACTAAGAGTGGCTGGCTGGCAGCCGACCTGGTGTTTATGTAGGCTAATAAGTGTGTCACGGGTAGGATATATAACTGCGTTAGCCTATTTTCTCAAAGGACGGCGTGTGGGGCAGATCGAGTCCGTGCCATTTGGAAGCATGCACGCACGTCTGTAGGCTATTTACTTTACAGCATCTAATCATTCACGGGTAGCGGGGTGGGCAACGGTTCCGTTTTTTGACGGGCGGGTCTGGTTTAGATTTTTATATAATAGCGGGTAGCAGGTCGGTTTGCGTTTCTGATTATTGAAGGGCGGGGCGGGCACGGGTTGTAAAAATTGGACCTTTGCAGTACAGTCGCTACGTCGTTCCATTCCTGTTTAGATCTGATGCCCAATTCTGTAAATATAAACGGTTTTCAGAAAAACCTATGTTTCTATGTTTTTAAAATCAAGGACGCCCAGAATTACAGTATGTATTTGGCCGAGGACCCCCATTCCAAAAATATTTTGTTCCAGAAGCAAAGATTTGAGTTAAAAATATATACAGTATATTCAAACATTTGCACACATTTTCATGATTTTTCAAAAATAGCAGATCTACAAGCTCATAACTCGGCATGAGCGCTATAGCTTGTCTAAAAAATTTACATCTGAGCAAGTATCATGAATTTAAACTAATGCAGAATGTTACCTTGGTTGTCATGTCCAGATGATTCAAATGCAGCCCCCCCCCCCACCCACCACCACCCGTATCTCCTTTTCTTTCTCTCTGCGAGCTCAGACACCAGTGAATTATGACAGATAAGGATAATCAATACAAAGAGGGGGGAGGAGGGAGAGAGAGGTGAATATTTAGAGATTCACTGCCTTTGAAAAGATCTGTTATCAATCTGTGTGTCTCTGTGTGTGCGTGCACATGTGAAAGTGTGCGTGCCACATGCATTTACATTTATGCAGTACCTCACTGTGTGCATACATGTATATGTCAGTTTGAGTTGCCCGTAAGAGGTTGTTTGTTTGGACTGTGTGAGTGTGCATGTGTCTATTTTGTCAGCGTGATGTTATGTGTGTGTAATGAGGGCAGGAAGAAGTCATTTCCCATGCTATCTGATAGCGCAGCCGCAGCGCCAGGCGAAATCGCCGCCAGCACTAGCTCTGAGAGGAGGAGGGCAGAGCGCTGCTGCTGATGATTGACACTGATGGATGCCTGTCAGTCACAGAGGGGGGAAGGGGTACTGGGGCCCAGAGCTGGGGAGGGTGACATGCAATCCAAGTCAGAAGCTCTCGTTAATAGTTAAAGGGAAAGAGAGGGGAGTTTGTTTCAATAAGGGCAGCAGCACATTGTGTCCATTTAGGTTAATTCGGTCAGTCAAGGAACTCAGGTATTGTTATTTCCTCCAAGTACTCCATTGTGTTGATCTCCTCAAATGGTGAATATGGTATTTTAAGAGCAAGCCTCCTCTTTCTGTTGAGAAAACAAGATTAAGTGTAAAATCCACATTGACAATGTGAAATCCATTCCCCCCAAATGTTCTTAAAGGACCCCGCATGAAGACCCGAGGTTTATTTAAATGTACTGTGTGGACTCCTAAGGTGTGAAGTCAGATCTACACACAACAAACTAAATAAAGCTAAGGACAGCTCTGTTCCAGGGTCAAAAAGACTGTAGCATGCGTTAAGACCAACTTTGACCCTGAAACAAAACCCACTGCAAGAGCCGTCCTCTCGCTTCTCTCCCCCTCCCTTCCCCTCCCTCCTTCGCTCAGCTCTCACTCTCTCTCTCCCCACACTCTCCACTTTCTCTATCATTCATTCTTTCGTTCTTTTCTCTATTGAGCGTGGAGCTTGTCGTTTTCATTCAGAACATACTCGGGGCGAGAGGGGAACAATGGGAACACACTTTGCTCCTGTGAATACGTGTTAGAAACCCAATCACTCCCTCTCAACCTCTCCCTCTCTCTCACCTTCTCTTTTCTACTTCTCTTTTTTCCCTTCCTTTCACTCTGCGACACTGAGAAGTAGTGGGGGGGGGGGGGGAACAGCAAACGTTCCCCTTTCTTCTTCTCCTTCTCTTATTTTCATCTCTTTTCTTCTGTTCCTGTGTCCAACGCACACACACACACACACACACACACACACACACACACACACACACACACACACACACACACACACACACACACACACGTCTTTCTTTCTCAGCGCGCACGCACACTTTTGCTCTCTCCCATGCAGTAAAATCCTCAATTATAATTCCTCCCGGAGAATGTGTACACTTTTTTAAAACTGTTTAATTAACACTGAGGATTTTACTGTACATGCACGCACCTCATCCAGTAAGAATTTACACTTTTCACTTGTTTCGTGAGGGGAGAGAGGAGCCAGACAAAAGAGCGGAGAGAGTGAATAACATCATTACAAAAGTCAAAATGAACAGTACATACAGTAGCCTCTATATAGTGCCTTTATCAGAAGCTTTACAATTTGCATTACGTTCACCCACTCACACACACACATTCACTCACCCATGGCAGAGGAAACCATGGTCCATAGCGTTAGTGGAGTTCTCCTTAACGCTATGTTCGTCTACCTCCCATATCCTTGGCAAATCCGGAAAGACACGTTGTCTGGTCTGAAAAAAATAAAATAAAAAATGTTTCGCCCCTCACCAAACCAAAGGTACAGTGGACAGTTTGAAAGCTTACTCTACTTAGTGGACGCAGTCTGGGCCCCCCACCACACGCTTAAAATACATTTCTAGGGCGACATGAAAAATATTCCACCGGATGGAGACTCCATTTCTTCTAGTTTTTCACTATTTGTCGTCGCCATCAGGGTGCCAACTCACTACTGCCGCGCAGGTCAGAGGACAGAAATGCACCGCTTTAACAGAGCATTAGTCTTGTTGGGTGTTATTCAGCTATGCAACGTTGGAGGCACTGTTTCATAAATACAGTATTCAACCAGGAAGAGCGTCTCCATCCGGTGGAATATTTTTCATTTCGCCCTAGAAATGTATTTTAAGCGTGTGGTGGGGGGCCCAGAAAAAAAATAAGTAAAGTAAAACATTTTAACACATCTTTTATTTTCTCTAATAACTATCTAAAATATGAAGCCTTGTTGTAAAAGAAGAAAGTTGTCCTTTAGAACCCAGCCCCAACTGCCCCAGTGGAGCTGCTCACTGGCCAGTCAGTAGTAGACTAGAATACAGTTTACAGTTTAGGCATTTAGCAGACGCTTTTAATCCAAAGTTTACAATAAGCAGATAAAACATCACAATAATAAACAAGATAATATGTCAGTGCATCAACAGCAATATAACAAATGCAAATGAATATCTATCTAGAAGACAATATAATCAGTCAAGAAAAAAAGGTTCTAAAAAACCTAAAAACAAATGCTAACTAGCTTCATGTATGGTCATTGAGTGTTTCAGTAGTGCTAAGGGTTTAGGTGGAGTCTGAAAAGGTGAGTCTTCAGTCCACGGCGAAAGCTAGCGAGTGAGTCCGTTGTTCTAAGTGCAACAGGGAGTTTATTCCACAACTTTGGGGCCAGGAGGGCAAACTGTCTCGGACGAGTGGATTTTTGCCCTGGGGATTTTTAGCGAGGGTTCTGTCAGCATCCCTGTGTTGGCTGATCTAAGTGAACGGGTGGGGGTGTAGGGGTTGATCAGGTTTTGGAGGTATGGAGGAGCCATACCTTTGGCTGCTTTGAAGGTCAGCATCAGTGTTTTGTATTCGGTGCGGGCCGCAACCGGGAGCCAGTGGAGGGAGTGGAGAAGGGGAGAGACATGCGAAAACTTAGGCTGGTTGAAGACCAGTCGTGCCGCGGCATTTTGGATCAGTTGGAGAGGTTTAATTGCACATGCCGGGAGACCAGTGAGGAGAGAGTTACAATAGTAAAGTTTTGATATTACAGATGTCTGGATGAGGAGCTGGGCTGCCTCCTGGGTGAGGAAAGGTCTGATTTTCCGGATGTTATAGAGTGTGAACCTACAGGACCGGGTGACTGATGCAATGTGTGCCTTGAATGATAGCTGGCTGTCCAGGACCACACCAAGGTTTCTAGCAGTAGGAACCGAAGTCACCAATGCATTATCTATGGAAATAGTGAGATCTTGCATGGGCTAAGAGTTAGCTGGGAAGAAGAGTAGCTCCGTCTTGTCCGGGTTCAGCTTGAGGTGGTGGGCTGACATCCACTGTGAGATGTCGGCCAGACATGCAGCAATGCGTTCTTCCACCTGGGTGGCAGAAGGGGGGAAGGACAAAAACAGTTGAGTGTCATCAGCATAGGAGCAGTGATAGTATAGGTTGTGAGCAGAGATGACAGCACCAAGGGATTTAGTGTACAGGGAGAAAAGCAGAGGGCCAAGACAAGTACGGATCCCTGGGGGACTCCCGTTTGGAGGGTTCGGGGGGGATGAAAGCAAACCTTTCCATGAGACCTGGTAGGTCCGGTATGACAGGTAGGAGGAGAACCACTTTAGTGCCATCCTGGTGATGCCTAGGTCAGCAAGAATAGATATACTGGCTTCCAGTGGTGAACATGTTAAACACTTAAACAATATTTTATACTTCATTGTATGATGGTGTTGTGCAGTGAAAATTGCCAATCTACACGCTCCTAATGTGTCACAAAGGTTTAGATCTGCTTGATCTGGGGAACTTTAAAAAAAAAAAAATGTGCCTACAAGTACATGGAATAGGGATGCCTAATAATGTGGAGGACTGTATGTGAGAACTAAGAGAAGCGGGGTGATGCTGAGAGAGAACCATCCCTGACTCCACCTACAAATCAAATAAAAAAAGATGGAGTGAATGTGAGAGATAGAGAGAGAAAATTAAATTGATAGACTGGGGAGACGTGTGAAGCCAATGAAACAAACACAGCGACAACGGCTCTGAATCAGATCAACGCTATCAAGCAACCCAGATACAAGCTGAGATACCCGGAGAGATGGATGGATGGATGGATGAATGGATGAGTGCAACAGGGATGGAAAGAAAGGTGTGTGTGTGAGTGTGGATCTGTGTGTGTGTGTGTCCTCTTAATCTATTTATTTACCTGTCATTGGCTGCGATAATGGTTTTCCTCCCTTCTCTTTCTCTCTCCATCCCTCCATCTATCAGGCGATGGAGGGATTGGGTTCTGTATGTCTGTTGATAATCACACCTGTATTTTCTCATCAAACTCTAATCAGGCCAATTACACGCGTGACGGAGAGCATGGGCAGGTTGATGCTGGGGCCGATAACCACACAAACACACACGCACACATGCACGTGCTCACACACACAGACACGTCCTTCGGGATTAAGCGCTCTGTCTTGGGGTATCTGCGTCTCTTATCGGGGACAACCATCCCTGACATGACCTGTCAGCCAGCCGCCATGGTGACGGTGTCGCCAACACACACACACACACACACACACACACACACACACACACACACACACACGTGACTGTACTTTTCTCATATCATAACATTAAATTCATTTTATTTTATTGTCACTTTGCCAAATGTAAATTAAACTAACTAAAACCAAATACCACAAGAGAAAGAGAGAGAAATATAGAAAAAGAAAGAAAAGAAGCAATACTAAAACATTTAAACTAACATCAGAAATGTCATGTTTTACTATAATGTTGAGAATATTTAGAACATGGTCTGTCTGTCCCCTCAAAAGTTAACCAATCACAGCTTAACTCTGCCAATAATATTTAACCAAATTAGCCCTCAATGCCAGTTATTTTTTGAATTTTCCTTACCTTTTCAAGTCATCACAAAATATTTTTTTCCAGGATGATTGGCCCGCTAATAGATCACGCAAACTGACACGGTCTCTGTGCTTCCGTGGAAAAGTCAACAAAGGAGTTTAAGTGGTTGACATTTACGCACAAAAAGTTAGGAAACTTAACTTCGCTACATTATATCTCCCCTTTAACTCTTTTAGTGCTAAAACCGAATATTTTCGTTTCTTTTTTTCATTCCAATACTATTTTTCTTTGCTATTTTACTTACCCCGAGCTGCTAGTAGCGACGTGGGTGGTCCTGGCTCGTCCATCGCCTTCCAACGAGCCATGCTACATGTTGCGACGATTTATTCCATTGAAAATGGTTTAGAATAAAGTTTAGAGCCCCCCCAAAAAAACGCTATTTTTGCAAGACGTATTAACGTTTACAAAAACCGAATATTTTCGGTTCCTTTAATAAAATGAATTAAATAATCGGAGGCCTCAACGAAGCCCCGGTCTAGCCCTGTATCCAAGCCGCCTACCAAGCTCTCTTTCCACCGGCCCGTAATCGGGTAACGTTGCCGCGTCCCATCTTTAGAGGTCATTTTCTCTGAACTGTGTTCCTAGTGCATCAGAAACGTTTTTTTTTGCGGCTGAATAGCTTCAGATCGGTCTTCTAAAAAATAAAACAGTCGATTGCTAACTGTTAGCTCTCGGCCTCCATTTCACGTTCATAACACTGTATGCGGAAAAAACACAAGCCACTTCTTCGTGGGTAACCGGATGTTACTATGAAGCCTTATGGAGGAATGGCTGGCACTCTAGCGGCCACTTGCGGCCCCTGGCAGTCATCGTGTTAATAATACCAATTTGTATTGTGTTTTATATCATTTTTATTGTTGATTAGTCACGTTTACAACGAGGTACAGCTTTTATGCATTGGGCATTCGTGGAATGAGCAGCACAGCCAAGCGTGTGGGTAGCGCTGCCCCCACCAAAAAGTTGTCAAAATGTCCTGCAATACTGTTCTGTATTGTTCTGTATTGTATTCACCTTTGTTGCTTGGTGCATTGAATGATTCCACTCTCCCACAATAGTAAGGAAAAGAAAAAACATTGGCCATTTTTACGGGTGTTAGGGAAGCCCAAAACGAGAGTGAATGCCAGCAGAACAGCACGCTACCCACACGTTTACCTGTGCTGCTCATTCCACGAATACCTGATGCTTACAAGCTGTACCTTGTTGTAAAGGTGACTAATCAACAATAAAAATTATATAAAACACAATACCAATTGGTATTTTTAAAGGGGAGATATAATGGACTGAAATGTAGTTTCCTAACTTTTTGTGCATAGTTTTATATAAGGGAATCAACTACGCCTGTACTGTCCCTGTGGCACACCTCTCTTGGCCAATTGGCTGCTTTACTGCAATTGTCATATAATGTAGGCTGAGAAGTTGGAAAAATCCGACTTGAAATGGGGGCAATGCCATCTTTATATGATGGGGGTTTGATTCTTATTTACTGTGTACTTTTTTATTTTACTGTCTGTAGTTATGTATGTTTTACGGAATCTGACTTATTTACAGTTCTGATAATATCAATCAATACTAAGTGCATTAAGGAGTTAAATACCTATAAACTAGCCCTTACCCGTTCAAAGATATGAGCTCTGAAATGATGTGCAGTGTGTGGGTTATGGGATATGCACTGTGCACACAGTATATGAGGGATGGAAAGTAACTTTAACTGGTGCTTACATGATAATATGTAGGAGCGTCAATGTAAGAAATACCCGTTTCGTTTAATGGCTACAGAGATACTGTGTACCGGGCCGATCTGCATGATTTTTGGACAACATCAGTCACCCCCCCCCCCCCCCCCCCCCGCCCCTGCCCCCCCGCATGCACGCACACACACACACACACACACACACACACACACACACACACACACACACACACAGAGATGGTTAAACATGTTGCCTCATGCTAGATGCAGAATAGATAAGCCTCATGCTAGATGCAGAATAGATAGTAGATACATAAAAATGCTAATATACAGCAAACGATTTGTGAAAGTGACAAACGGGCTTCACAGTTATGTTAGGTGTGTTCATATGCTAATGGTGATGCGATTTCAGATCAATTGCTCCAGCCACTGAGGAGAAACGCTGTTTCAGACAGACAGATTTTTGGAAAATTATATGTTTGATATCTATGTATTCGCTCTCTGCCTCCCTACAGGCCTATGATGTCTTCGCCAGCCTGGGCATCTCCCGTCTGCTAGAGCCGTCGGACATGGTTCTGCTGGCCATCCCCGACAAGCTGACCGTCATGACCTACCTGTACCAGATCAGGGCGCACTTCTCTGGCGAGGAGCTCAACGTGGTGCAGATTGAGGCCAACAGCAGCCGCAGCACATACAAGGTGGGAGACTTCGAGACGGACACTAACGCTTCCATCGACCAGGACAAATTCTACGCCGAACTCAATGACGTGCAGCACCGAGCCTCTGGCTCGGAGCCCGATTGCCCGTCAGGCGCCGTCGGCAGCGAAGCCAACGGCGCTCAGGACGATGGAGAGGGCGAGGACGAAATGGGGACGGGAGCGGCCGAGAGGAAGACCGCAGTAGGTGGAAGGGCTGGCCCGCCGGCAGCAGGGGCGTCCGTTTCCACTCCCCTGTCCTCCGCCTCGCCCACTCCGAAGCCGTGGGCGGGGACCCCTGCGACAGACTCCGCCCCTAGGCCTGCCCCCAGGTCTCAGGCCACGCTCCCTGCCTCAGCAGACCGGAGGCCGCTGCCCAAAGCCGACACGCTGGACCTGAGCGAGTTGCCGCAGAGGGCGGAGAGGGAGTCGGAGAGAGGAGACAGGGAGGCGTCGGGATGCGTCACAGACTCGGGTTCCCCCACCAGGAGAGGAGCTGGGTCCTCTTCTTCTCCCACCTCCTTCTCCTCCTCTCCCCACCACCAGAAGCTGGGCTCCTCCTACAACAGAGACGCTGACCTCATTAAGAAGAAGAGGGCCAGTCTGCGGCATTCTGAGTCAGAGCCCGCCTCCAACGCTGGCTCTCCACCAATCAACCACACAGACACACAGACATCCCCCAGACAGGTACATACACACACACACACTTGTTGCGTGCGGCTGTGGCTCAGGAGGTAGAGCAAGTCGTCCAATGATTTATGGGTCGGTGGTTTGAATCCCAGCTCCTCTTGTCCACATGTCGAAGTGTCCTTTGGCAAGACACTGAACCCTACATTGCCTCCAATGAGTCGGCCGGTGTTGGCTTGCCACCATTGGTGTGTGAATGTGGGAAGTGAGGACGCTGGCGTCGACTGTTTGCCGATTTACCTCCCAGTGTATGAATGAATGAACCATTGTAAAGCCCTTTGAGTACTTAGAAAAGCTCTATAAATATGCAATTCATTATTGTTGCATTTTGACAGGTTGACCACTGAGTGACCAATTGACACGGCAGCCATTCAACTTAACACAGTGCCTGCCATGATTTAGAGCGTTTTTCACCAACCTTTTAGAAATCGCTGAATATTCTGCATCGCTCCAAATCGATCACGGGAGAATTCAAAAGACACCCATGGGTCTGACCGTCTCTTAGAATCAGAAAATATTCCTTTTCTAATCGCGAACGTCCATTTGAAAGATACAGGCTTCCGCGTCCAGCATGGACCACAGATATGTAATCGCTGCCCTGCACAACACTACGCTACAATACACTACGCCACATTTCACGGCATAGCTGCACTACATTACTACATAGTTATCAAACAAGTACCGTACCTTAGACAACCTTTGGCTCTGCCTGCCTGGCTATAGGCAGAGTCTTCATATTAAATACGCTAATTTAGATTCTGACACGTCCCTCTGTACCAATCACCCCACGTCTCTTATCCCAGCACACATGGCTTTGATTGAAACTTCCACAGCCTCATCACCTGTAAGACGCAAACGTTCAGACGCACGTTTGCTCAGCGGCGGCAGTATTCCCGCTAAGCTTCCTTTTAAATCCCAACCTCGCCTGTGCCATTTCCCAGGTGACCGTTACCAGAATTGTCTCCCTCTCTGTCTTTCTCTCTCTCTCTCTGTCTCTGTCTCTCTCTCACACACTCCCTCTCCCTGTTCTGTGCGTTTATAGATGTTGTCGTCTCCAGGCTTTCCAGATATGCGTCTTGGCTGGGGCCCTTTAACACGTTAGCGAGCGGGGAAGGCTCCCAGCAACCCCCTTGCTTTGACATTTCATTATATTTTTCATTATATTTTTCATCCTTTCCCCTGATGGCAGTTTGCTGCTGCGACCACTCAACCGTGGAGACGCTTTTGCAGGAGCGCACCTCATCTAGTCCTCCTCAGACGCTCACACATGGCTCGTGCCTTTAATGTGCACGCACGCGCACACACCAACGCACGGATGGGCGTGCGTGCGGGGAGGCCCGCGTTTTAAACGCATACCTGCCAGAATTGGTTCACCCTGAGATTTTCCCTGCTTCCTGTTTACCAGCTGAAAGGTCGCGGAGGGGTCGCGGCATTCATGACACCCCATTTTCATGGGCCGTTATCTAGTTAGCGGGGTGTGTTCTGTGTAGCCCTGCCGAAGCAGCCTGGGCCAGATGCAGGTTGTCGGAGGGATAAATAGTTCTGTAATGTTGTAAAGGGCTGTGTTTGGGATATACAGCCCTCTAAGCCAAATGTAAGCTCAGAGCCTCCGTTTTCCCTGTTTGTGCCCCTTATAATACAGCCAGGATTAACTCTGATAGGCTTGCAGATAGGATGCTAAGCTAGGCGTGCGTGCGTGCGTGCGTGCGTGTGTATGTCTGTGAATGTAGCCTGCGTTTGTGTCTACAGTATGTGGATTTGTGAGTGTGCGCTGGTACACAGGTGCACACACGTCTGTGTGCATGCGGTACTGCGAGTGAGTGAGTGTTGCTATCTCCTCTGAGCTGTCATCCTCTCCTCACCACTGGAGCCAGTCAGGGGTGTGGGCCCAGCATGGTAACTGGCTCCCCCATAATGCAACAGGCCAGGGCTGATATATCACAGGGGATATGCCCTGCTTCTACATTAGGGACCACTAGGTGTACTTAATCCCCTGATACCGCTGCCTTCTTAGTATACAGGACAGAACCGCTGTGTGTGCGTGTGTGTGTTAGAGTGTGCGTGTCATATTTTGTGGTGCTCACAGAGGGCATCTATCTCATTTGATTTGAATATGAAAGTCTTTGAGACGCAACAGATTGGGATTTTTTTTACCCCATTTTGTGGTAAATTGGTTCTACATTTTGAATTTCAAAATGATAGTAACCGATCCATGCTTTTGATAAAATCTCAAACTATTTTGTAAAATTAAATCTGACCACCACCTATGATTTATTTATTGTATTTGCTAAACTTTCACCCCTGCATCTCTGTCTCACTTTTTGTTTTAGCAGGAGACAAAACCTCCTCCAGTATCAAGTCCGCCAGCTGAAAAGGTGTGTCAAACTTCCTTCTACATTAAATTCATACAATTTATATTATAGAGCCACAAATGTATTTTATAAGACGAGACATAATTTGCGTGTGCAAAGGACTCATCATCAATAATGTATTTAGGTTTTCTTAACTGAGAGTAAACTGAACTCAGGCAGAATCACTGTTGCCATTACTTGTCATAATCAGACCATGAACGTACAATAAAAATCATTACCTCAAATAAAAATCTGGGCTCTCAGAGTTAAAATAGGGAGCAACAGGGCCAAGAACTCCTTACCTACTGTCAGTCCGCTCTTCTCTCCCTCCCCAGAAGGTGCAGTCTCGCCAGGAGGAGCTGAAGGAGAGAGCCCGACTCCTACTGGAACAGGCCAGACGCGATGCAGCCATGAAGGCCGGAAACAAGAACCTAGCTGCTAACTCCACGCTGCTCACCCCACCAGCCAGACCTGCTAACATGACTGATGTGAGTCCTAAAGTGTGCATGTGTGTTGCTTAATTCATACGTGAATGTAGCCGAACTAGAACCCTGCACGGGCCTAAAATGTCGGCCCTGCCCTAGGCCCGTGGTTTTTCAACCAGGCCCGGCCCTGGCTCGACATGGTGCCACAATTGTATATTGTACAGCTCGGGCTCTGCCCGAAACTTCAGGCTTTACCTTATTAATTAATCATTTTCCGGCATGCGCTTTCACAGACTAACACACATGCTGAGACATGACCACAATGGTCTAGGTGGTGAAATGCACTGCACAAAAATGTTTACCTTTTTAATATAATGGGGTCTGTGTCCGTGCCCGGCCAGTTAACCTTCTAAGCAGGGCTCTAAGCCAAACTACAAGCTCACAACACTTTACAGTGCAATGCGTTTTGAGCTTGTAGAATGTCTATTTTCTACGGACGACACAACACCAGCGCATGGAAGTGTACATCAGGCTTAAGTATGCGATAGTAAACGTCTGCGTAGCTGCTGCTGCTGAGGCATACAACCACTGCCTTTCTATAGTTCAGTACATTCAGCTGTCCACCTCCACCTGTCTCACTGCATACTATGCCGCAGAAACCTGTCCAAAACATCTGCTCTTCCATAGTAATTTGTACAAAGGTGTACCAATCAAAAAAAGAGAACTTTCCTTATTAACTTCTGCTCAGGCACTCTTCAGGACAGCCAAATGAGTGGACCTGAAGGTGTCAGCGGTTGGTCGAGTGGAAAGGGAAACTCTCATCATTCCAGACTCCTAAAATACTCCCTCCTCTCCTTCACTTATTCTCGCTCTTTGCTCATCTGTTTTTTTACCAAGTCCCGAACCAAATTGGACACTACTCTCATTCGCGTACAGTTGAATAATAAGTATTAGACATAACTTTACACACACACACACACACCTTTCATCCCTTGCCCCGTCCAGGAACAGAGTGGCTGCATGGTGCAAACCAGACCCGCTGGACGGTGAAGGGAGGCTGAAACAAGCACGCTCCACTGACCTCAATAACGCTGTGGAGGACATTGACGCCACGCCGGTTCCTCTGAGCGAAAAGGGGGGTGGGGGGTGTGCTGTGGTCAAATCCTCAGTGATGTTTTCATAACGAGTGGGGGGGGCGCTAAAATGACTGTGGTGTCTTGGAAGACTTGTGCGGACAAGGGATTTTCACAGGGAAATGAAATGAATACCTTTTAGTAATGAAATATCTAAAAGACGGCAGGCTGTGCGCACGCAGTTCTCCTCTGGAATCCTAAAAGGGTGGGATGCCCTTGAATTAAATGGCTTTTTAAATCGTGTGTGTGTATGTGCATAGTGCATACACACATTTACATATGTGTGTATGTTGGAACTGCATGGGTTCGCATGCACACGTTGGACTTAACGTCCGTGCGTGCACATTCTGTGTGTTTGGAGTTCGATGAGAGCATGCTTGCATTTTGGAAGGGTGGTCCAGGTCTGTGTGTGTGTGTTTGTGTGTTTTTGTGTGCATACGTGCATGCGCAGGCCTTAGGAATAACCATTTCGGCGTAATCTAAGAGAAGTAAATGAGGACCTTCCAAGGACTGTTGCCATTTAAAAGTCTTCACAAGGAGAACGCAAATTAAAAGAGTTTTCAAAGCGCTCGCCATGGCGATATATATTATATTCCTTGGCAATGGGGGGAAAAAAGTCCCCTCTGGGTTCCTTTTTGTCACGTAGCAAGATGGCTGACTTCACTCAGATTAGCTTCTTAAGTAGCTAGACCACCCCTCCTCTTTTTCATCTTTCTGCCACTTTCTTGCTTTCTTTATCCCACTCCCTCTTTCTCTCCTTTCTCTGCACCCTCTTTCTCACGTTTTCTTTTTTTCTTTCCTCCACTTTTTTTCTACTCTTCTCTTTCTTGGCCATCTTTCTTTGTTTCTTTCTGTCTTTCTATCTTCCTCTTTTCTCTGTATCGCTGTCTCTCTGTCTAATTCTTCTGTCACTCTTTCTCTTTTTTTCTGTACTTATTTCCAAGGACAGTTGTCTAATAAGCCCCAGCATGCATTAGTGCAGGGAAGCCGGGGAGGCGGGGTTGTATATTGAATTGTTTTGGCTTTTTAATAGAAAACATTGATCAAAGGAATCCTCTCAGCCCGGAGGGCCAACGCACTGATAATTGTTAGTGATTCAGATTAGATTACTTGATGTCTTGTTTTGATTAGCGTGTGCGTGTGTGTAGTGTGTGCACGTGCACACGCGTGTGTATGTGGACAGGATAGGGCAGGGTATTTGTGTGGGTGTGTACATTTGTGTCTGTGTGCATGTTTCTTAGTGTGTATGTTTGTTAACGCATGGTAGTTAATATGCGTGTGTGTGTGTGTCTGTGTTATCAGCTGAGGAGCCTAGCCCTTAGCCATTCTCATCTCTCTCTCTCTCCTCTCTCTCTCTCTCTCTGTAAGTAGCTACTTTGCGGTTTAGCATGCATAAGGAACAATGTAATTCAATTAAAGGCAGCATCATTCTTCCAGCGCAGCGCCGCTAATGTGGGGCCAACAGAATGAGTTAGGGAGGGGCAGGAGAGAGACAGATTAGCTGTGTTTTGGGGGGGCGATGTGCTGGAAGACATTCTAGACAGCGGACAAGAAACAAACAAAGTATTTGGATCCACTTCAGAGTGTGAAAGACAGGTGGGATTAATTTAGCACCAACACTTAAGGTAAATGGAAACGCCATGTGTTCTCTTTTGAGCGGTGCTAACCGCTCCTACATCTGGCTTTGTGTGTATGTTTGAGTGTCCGTATGAGCACGGAAGTCCATATGAGTACGGAAGTCCATGTATGGAGATAACTAACGTCACAGACGGAATGTCCCATACAAGGAGATATGCAAGTGTGTGGTGTTTGATACCATGCAAAGTGAGCACCGCTAACTTCACACAGGTCACCCTAATGACAGCCAAACATTTTTTTATTAGAGCTTGATTGGTCTCTTATAATACTATTTTCAAAGTAAAAATAAGAAATACCTTTTATTTCTCTTGACCGCTTAACGACTTTAACCCCTCTAGTTTTGAGAAACAGCCGGCAGTTACAACTGTACCTGGACCACTTTTTTCTGTCTACACCAAATCTTTTTGCCTAAAATAGTAGATCTACAAGCTCACTGCATGTCGCAGAATAAGGATGCTGGGGTTCAAGCCCCGAGTATTGATGTGCACGTGTATGTATGAGTATTGAGGTGTGTGTGTGTGTGTGTGTGCGCGCGCGCGCGTGTTCGTTCTCCTAACCTCTGTTCTCCCTCCTACCAGTTCTAATTGTAGACCACAGTGAGTCAGCCTTTCATCTAAGGTCACCAGTTCATCTCTCTCTCTCCCTCTGTCTGTCACATTCTCCACATCCTTCGTTCTGACTTTCTTTCTTGTTTTCTCTCAACCTTTTTTCTGTCTCACATTCTCTATTTCTTTCTTTCTTTGGTGTTTCACTCTGTCTCTTTGATGTATACACAGTACTACTAATTGCCCATCCCCACCGCCCCCACCACCAGGTGGCCTTCGCGGCCAATCAGCATTTAGAGTTGAGATGTCTTGTCACGTCACCTTCCCTCCAAGCCCCCCCCCCCCCCCCCGGTGTGGACAAATTGGTAATTAATGAGCTGTCATCATAAAAAGACAAGTTTCTCTCCCCCTCTCTCTATATCTCACACTCGCGCACACACACACATTCTAATTCCCGGATGTAACGCTAACTAAAGGCACTCACACAGTGTCTCGATGTCAGCACGTTGATGAATGTCGAAAAGTGTCTGTCGTAGTGCGTGAGGTGTGTACACGGTGTGTTCATGGCCGTCGGTTGCAGTGAGGCGTTGCTCGCCAACCGAGTCCCCACTCAGTCTCGCTTATTGCACAGCGATAGCAGCGCAGCGGTGGAGAGGTGCACAGGACTCGCCGTGTTCCAACCCCTGTGCCTAGGTCTGCATCTGTAAATACTGAAACACTGCTGTCAGGTGTAGGCTCTTGCTAGCAAGGTCTTCAGAACAAGCCCCCAGGAACTTTCCTGAGTTATCCTTTTGGAATAAATCTGTCTTATTGTCCCTCGGTGTTGTTTACATTTCTTGAACAGAACTGACAGGCCACTGTGATGATAATACATTGGTCGTTTGTTGAAACGGAGTCCAAAATTACATGATAGTTTTCGGTGGTGCTCTGCGTGCTAATGGTGGCTGCAGGCGAGTCAAGTCTTTGGCCATGAGTCCGAATCGTGTCGCAAGTCTCTTAATCCTTTTTTTAATTTGTTTAATTATGTATACAATGTAGCCTAAGGCTGAAATAGTTATGATGATCCACATACCCAACCCGAAAGAAAGATCTTCAGAATGAATGTTTATCATAATCGTGGATTACATTCATATAGGCTCCTTTGTGTCTTAATAAGCACAGCTGGAACGCCACGGCCCCGTTATCACGTCCAGGGACGTTACCTGGTAACCAGGTGAACAGGTGTTGCGGCGGCCACTGGTGAGCGAACAAACTTCATACCCATGATGCATCTCGAAAGCAACTACTGACCGACTTCACTTCCTCATTCACATCCATTCTGGGTTTGGTAAAATGGACTCTCAATTCAAACGCAGATACATAGTTTACAACCCGTAGCGTGCGTCATGTACCCAAAATAACAGACATACAAGTTATCAACGCACCGCGGCATGCCGTGTCGACAGCTTCTAGATCTGTTGCACCGGAAATTCGGTTGTGCATGACAAGGAAAGGACAATGATGTTGGACATTTCATTAATGAATGAGCCAAATAAAACATCAAATAACGATTCTGAGTCGAGTCTGTAACTGCGACTTGAGTCCCCATCTCTGGTATATGCTCTGTGTGTGTGTGTGTGTGTGTGTGTGTGTGTGTGTGTGTGTGTGTGTGTGTGTGTGTGTGTGTGTGTGTGTGTGTGTGTGTGTGTGTGTGTGTGTGTGTGTGTGTGTGTGTGTGTGTGTGTGTGTGTGTGTGTGTGTGTGTGTGTGTGTGTGTGTGTGTGTGTCTGTGTCTGTTCGCTCCAGGTCTCCTCTCCATTAGCAGATGAGAGCAGTAATTTCACACAGGCCTGGCCAGGGTAATTATCAGGATGCACACACTAGCTTTGGGAGAGGTGTGTGTCTATGTGTGTGCACGTGCACGTCCTCATCCATGAATGTAAATGAACAGTATTTGATCTTTGTGCATATGTATGTATGTAAATGTAGCTGGGAACTTCTGAATCATTGGTGTGTTAACACCTTCCGGTGTCCGTACAGTATTACAGAGCAAGAATTATTATAAATAATAGTGTTGTTTACACATACTTCCTCAATATTAATATTAGTATTGTGAGTATAACCTACTCTGATCCTTGAGGGGTTTCCAGGGGGGACCCAGTAAGAACTGTTAATATTTCATCAAAATCCGTTTAAACACTTTAAGTCTATTTACATCAGCTATTTGAAATGATCACAAAATATTTTCAGAAACGTTTGAGAACCACAGCTCTAGATTAAGCTCATTCTAAACTGACCCCATCATCCTAAAGTGTCGCGTGTGTGTGTACTGTATGTGTGTGCGTGTGTGTGTGCGTGCGCGTGTGTGTGTGTGTTTGAGGTTTGCACTCCAGGTATAAGAGTCGCGCTGCTCACTGGATCATTCTGATTCCTTTAATTGGGTCCTCCTTTGATTTCTGCCGACAAGCCTAGCCCCACTTCACCCCCAGCGCTCCAGCCCTTACCCCATCACCTCTCCTATCTCCTCCCACCCTTCTCCTCCCCTCCTCTCTGCTCTCTTCCTGTCTGCTGCCATCTCCTCTGCTCTCCTCCCATATGCATCTCCTCCTCTCTTGTTCTGATTTTGGCCTTAGAGTGTTAGTTCGCCTATTTTTTAACCAAAGCCGTATGAAATACTCGCCAGTAATGGAGTTGTTGCAAAGACATTAATTGGTTAACTACAGTAAGTCCCGTGGTCAGACTTGTGGTCATTTTTGTGCTGAATAAGAAGTATTTCCATTGAGTTGGCTGGCCCTAAATGTTATAATAAAATAATCCACAAAACTACCGTCATTATTATTGTTGACATATTTCTACTATATAGAGCAAGTTTCATTCAACTTTGACACTCTCGCTCTCTCTCTCTCTCTCTTCTCTCTGTGTGTCTCTTTCCATCTCCTTCTCTCTGTTATAATTCCAACGTTTGTCTTTCTGAACATTAAATTTGCTTGAATTTTAATTTGTATACACATTTAACCAATGCCGTTGTCTACACAGGGACCCCGAAATGTGTGCACTATCATCTAATCTAATGTAAACTAACCAAATCCAGTCATCGGATATCTTGAAAGTTTAAACCACACAGTAAAATCCTCATTTAAACGTATAAACTGATTCAGATCCTTATTGTCTCTACTCTGCACATGCACACTGCAAAATCCTAACTGGTAACGGAACTCCAGAGTGGTAAGAATGGACCTTTACGGGTCCATTATGAGGCAGGAAAATGTCTTTTGAAAATGCAAATGGTGCCTTGTGCACTTTTCCCCTTTTTGCATTGTCATTTTTTCTCCTCTCCTCTTCCCCATCTCCCTTCTCTCTTTCTCTCCTTTTCAACTTTCCTTCCAGCAGTTAATAGTCCTTTTCGGCAGGTCTCCTTTTAACTCGGCTGATGTCCCTTTCTTCTCTTTCAGCTCTCTTTTCTCTCAGCACCCCCTCCTTTTTCTCACTCATTTTTTTAAAGAATCTGCCCCTAATGAAACTAAATAGTTTGGTGACTGTGTGTGTGGTGTGAGTGTGTGTGCGCGTGCGTGCGTGCGTGCGTGCGTACTTGTGCATGCTTGCGTGTGTGTCTTGTGGCTGAATTGGCTGGAATGGAGATCAAAGGCGGGCTCCAAATTGAGTGTGTGCGAGAGAGAGGGAGAGCTCTCTCAATTACATCACAAGAGCTGATCAAGCCATCCGAATGAGAGAGAAAGCAAGCACACTCTCTCTCTCTCTCTCTCACACACACACACACACACACACACACACACACACACACACACACGCACGCACACACTCAATGATATGCAAACATCCATGCATCTGTAACACACTTCACATAGTGATAGTGTATGTTCTATTTCATATCCACTGTCTGAAAAGTAAACTGCACGTTTCTCTCACTCTCTCTCTCTCACTCCCTCACACACACACACACACACACACACACACACACACACACACACACACACACACACACACAAGCTTGCGTGTACAAGTCATCACATGTCTCCTGTTCACCAAGCAACTCTACTGTTCAAGACACTTACTACAGTGATTCTCTGCCTATGGGCAGAGGCTACCATCCTGCTGCTACCTACCTACTGTGCTAGTACTGACATTAGTTACTCAAGTAAAAAATGTACTTAAAGTACCAAAAGTAGAAAGTCAGTCGTTATGCAGAATGTCCTCACTTTTCAAATGTATAAAACTCTTTCGAAAATAGCAGATCTACAACAATTTTTTGTAGTGTTAGGGTCTACCTTAACTCTGAGGCAGAGCATAAACAGTGCTTTACATTTGAAACAAATCTCAAATAATTTGTTTTTAAACATGGGGCCAAAAAATCCTAGGGGGTAAAGCCAGAAATATATATGTTGACTTTCTACTCTAATGAATATAAAAAAGTTTAGGATAAAAGAGTGTGTGACTCTCTATGCTCTGCTATTTCCATTTCTTTCTCTTGTTCATTGCTTTTCTCTCTCTCTCTCTCTCTCTCTCTCCGTAATTATCCTGTCTGCTTAAAGGGCAAACTCTTCCCATCTCACTGGCCTGTCAAAGTGACAAGCTCTAGAGACGCCAAGAGGCTGTGCGTGTGTGTGTGCGTGTATGTATGTATGTATGTTACTGTGTGTAGTTGTGTGCGTGCACTGCACTCTACCTGTTCTACCTGTCCTACTGTACGTGGCTGCCAGGGGCAGCTCTGTTCTACAAGTGCCCTTTGTTGTGTGTACACACACACACACACACACACACACACACACACACACACACACACACACTTACCCATTTGCTCTGTAAAAGTGAGCACGAGTATTACTCTTCGTTGAAGCATTTTCTTAGAACTGCAAACGGACACAAACATACAAAGACACATACACAAACACACTGAAACTAAATGTATTTGCTCAAGGAAATGTCAAATGTATCTCCCAAATACACTGACACCCTTCACACACAGACGATGATTTAACGATGTACATACATACTGTAGGTATGTAAATTTCATACTTTTGTTCTTTTATGGCGAGAAAAGGTTTTGTTTGAGTAGAATAATATGATATTATAATAATGTCGGCAGCTTTAGCTCACTTCTCACATCATAAATAATCACGTGGCACTGTGCCAGTCGGTGGCTGAGCGGATGGTGCGTCAAGCCACGTGGCCGCAGTGTCCATGGTTTGATGCTGGATTGGTGACCTTACCACACCACCACCTCCAGCCCCTCTCCTCATGCATGTACATACACACACACACTTAATATGTTTTGTGTGTGTGTGTGTGTGTGTGTGTGTGTGTGTGTGTGTGTGTGTGTGTGTGTACACATACTGTATATACACACATGCATGCACACACTGTATATCCCACATATGTACTATACTGTACACACAGAGGCACATACACCACCACCAACATTATATTTGCACAGCACACACATCCACACCTGCAAAATAGAAAATACTCATAAAAATGCTCTCACACACACACACACACACACACCCACAGACCCATGCAGACAAACATCCAGACGCTTCCACACACACTCACACACACACACTCACAGACCCCTATCATGTGCACGCACCCGTGGAATCCTAATTAGGCCATGTCCTGTTCCTTTGATAGCCGTGTACAGTGGCTCTTCTTTAATTCCTTATCAAATGCATTGATCAGTGTGGGCCTCGCTCGCTCATTGATCCGCGCACTCCGTCTGCAGCCCGCCGATAAGCTGGCCCTCCTCTCTCCTCCTCTCTCTCTGCTCTCTCTCTCTCTCTCTCTCTCTCTCTATCACACACACACACACACACACACACACACACACACACACACACACACACACACACACACACTGCTGCTTTTTCTCTCTCACACACATTTGCTCTCTCTCTCTCATAAACACATATTCTTGCCCCCCTCTCTCCCTCTCCCTCGGTCTCTAATATCTTCTCTTGCTTTCGCTGTCATTTTCTGTCCCTCTTCTGCACTTCCTCTATTTCCTCTTCATTTTTCTGTCTGTCCGCCCATCTCTTCTGCCTATGGCTGTTTTTTGTGTGCATGCGCGAGCATGCATTAATATATCTCTCTTCTTTACCAGTTGTTCCTCTCAACAGTGATGGCCATTTTCAATGTGGACATGTCCACTAGTTACACTGATTGACTGATTAAGTAGCTGATCAGTTGGTTAATTCACTGATTGATTGCTTAATTGAGTGGATGAAAGACTCTATTTGGACTGGAGTGTAGTCTCCCTGTGTCCAGCCTTCCTTCTGTCTCACAAAGACTAAATTACTGTAGGTTACATTTAGTGTTATCATTTTGAATTTATATTTATAAGCAAGCTACTATAAATGGTAGCTTATGAATATCGTCAATATTGCTGCCCTTGCCAGCGATTTAGAATGATTTGAAGATTCACAGAATGTATTTTCTAACGCGGATGTAAACCAAGGATGTGGATTGGAAAAATAACATTGTAACGGCAATCTTCCATTCTAAAGTTATGGGCAGTTGAATATAGCTTGTTTTCCAAATAAGCAATCTGAGGAAAGAAATCTGAGATAAATAGATTTTTCTAAATCTGATAACGTTGACAAAGAGTTAAATAAAGGCAATATTAAAGTTATACTGTGTAAGTTGCTCAACTAGTGGTCAGTAGCGTTATAGCAAACCGCGGTCGCGTCTGCTTTTTCCGGCCGTTTTTCGCCGCGGACCGGGCCTTCAGACCACCACGTCCGCCTCGCCGGCTCGCCCGCCTCACCACGCATCCGTGGAGGTGTCTCGTGTCCCTCTGCGGACCGGCGTTGGGGAGTTACAGGCTAGACTTCTAGACCAGCGTAAACAAAGCTGTTGAAGCAAGCTATTTCCTGAAGAGACTTGATTGGCCGGTAGTGTATCATGTGTGTATGATCTGCAATGTGATTGGCCAGCGTATACACAACGTATACGGATGATGCAGATGACGTCATTTTGCCGCGAAATCCCGCCCCTGTCACGGCTAAGTAGAAAACATATAAAGAAAAGGCTTTTGGGGTTCTAAAACTTTAGCAATTTAATAGTTAGGACAATTTTAAGATATGTTTTATAAAAAAGGTTACATAGTATAACTTTAAGTTCACTGGTTTGCATTACCCATCTCCAGCTTATAATTAATCTCTGCAGTACCATACCTCTGAAATGAATGGAAACCACAAAAAAAACAAAAAGAAAAACCATAAAACTTGCTGATCTACAAGCTCATGTTTTGCATCGTGAAGCATTGTGAGCTTTTAGATGTGCAATTTTAACAATTTCACCTTTTATGCCCAAAATGGATGGGCGGGCTGAAAGTGGTACCTAGAACTTATAAGCCTTGGAAATGATCAGCAGTAAAGTAAACATGGTTTGGAATACATTGGATAAAACACACACACACACACACACACACACACACGCGCACACACACACACACACACACACACACACACACACACACACACACACACACACACACGTGTGCACACACACACACACATGCACACCAGTATGGTGGTCCTTTACAGTCTGTTTTACGTTACGTGTTGATGTCCTGCTTCATCTGTATCAGAGATGAGTTAGATCTGTTACATTTGCACAATGACTTTACAATGTTTTTGGGGGAAAAGGAGGATCCTGTCAGGTCTGTAGCTAGCAAACAAACTGGTAGAAGCCTTTAACATAGACATCTGTGTTTCTTTCTTTCTTCTTGCGTCAGTCTGTTTCTGTGTGTCTCAACGTCTGTCTGCATCTATGTGCGTGCGTGCGTGCATGCATGTGTGTGGCATCCTCCTGTACCAGCCCTCCATGCATGACCAGCAGTGCATGCCCCCCTCCCAGCTTGCACATCCTCTTCCTCTTCGCCCAGAAAAGAGCATCAAACCCTGACCCCAGTACTCCTCTCCACGTCTGAAAATTCTCCAGAGCATAGAAGGGTCCCATGGCCTGACGCCATCCCCGCAGAGGAGCCCTCAGTGTCAGCCTCGCACTCCACTGTTTAGCCCCTCTACCCCTTGATGTCTAGGGCCAGTCAAAGGGAAGACACAGTACACGGTTGTTCTCGCCATCGCCATTTAACAATAAGAAGTCTAACCTCCTGCTCAGCCTCTGTTGTGGAGAATGTCTCCCTCCAACGACCGTCTGCTCACTCTCCTTCTATGACTTTTCATTCAGGCTTTGATCACCCAGCCTTGTGGTTTGGGGTGACGTGTGTGCTTGTGTTCTGTTGACCCACATGTGTTTCCTCTGGTGGAGCCATGTTGCTCACACACTTTGCTGTCATGCTTCTGTGTCACCACCTACATAGTAAAACCTGGGTAGTTTAATGCAGGGATTCTCAACTTTTTTATATATAAAAAGCACCCTCTCTTACACAATGCAGTCAGATGGCTATCCAGGGGGAGATCTAGCCAGTGTTTGATTTACATAACTTGAGTTACTTGAACCGTTGCAGAGTTTTCTTCGAGAAGAGTCACTGCTGGCACCACTTTTCAAAGAGGACGAGGAATGGTTCTCAAAACTGGGAAATGGCAACTGATTTGAATTTGGCAGATAAAGTGGCTGAATTCGAAGCCAAACTGGAACAGTGTGGACAGCGAGTGAACAGGGCATATTGACATATTCCACATATTGGCAGAGATTTGGGGGACGGACCATGCCTTCCTTCTCTCAGCTGATGCATGATCATACTGTAACTTTGCTGTTTATGAAGTTCAAGTGTTTCTTCCCAATCACCAAAGACCCACGAAGTGCAGACTTTGTAAAAGAACAAACAAACCAGTGAATGTATTTTTGCTGAACCATGGTGCTGCTTGTACTTGTGGTGATCCATTTTTTTTTTCCACTTGTGAGATAACCATGTTGTTTTTTTGTGAGTTTTCATATAGATATGTTGCAAACAAAACCAACAGCTGCCCTCCAAGCTATGACTTCCGTTCCTTTCTGTGATTCACTGATAACATAGTTATGGAAATAGAACTAAGATCATGTCTCACATTTGTATTCTGTCTTTCTTTGCACAACAATGAGAATCTTCACAATTCCTTTTCTCACTATCTTTTGCACTCCCCTCCCATGCCTCCAAACACAGTCTCCTACAGTGTATTTTCTAATCAGGGTTTCCATAGCTGACTGAGCTACTGCTAGCCAGATGCATTTTACTATAGCACTAATCCTAGCCTCTGGACAGACCAAGGCAATTTCACATTTCCTGTTCCACCCCAAACGGCCAACGACAATAATGCACCTAGGATGTTTTGAAGTGTTAGCTATATATGTATACCGACACCCCCTCCCCATTTTTTCTCTCTGCCACACAAACACATACTCGCACATTATGCCCATACATACTTGCGCAAAAGAAATCATACATGTTGCTCACGCACATCATGTTCATACACACGCATACACAGAGTAACTGTCACATACACAGTCACTCATCTATATATGCGCACCTCCACTAGGGGGTGTAGCGATTTTGGTTTTTGGTACGCCTTTATGAACCGCAGATTTTTGCAATTGCATTTAGCCTTATGAATTTATGTCCATATCCTGAAGGTAATATGAGCACACTGGATTCACTCGCGGGGGATCCTCGCGATTGAATCCTCCAGCTGGTGTTGTTTGCCAAAAACAGCTGATCCACAAGCATCACAACACTTTGCCAGCCTGTAGATCGTCTATATTCAGCAGGGGACACCATCGGATTAATAAATTACCAATTAACAGAGTTAACATTTTACTGTGTAGTTGGATCCATATGAATAAAAAAAAACACACAAAAAGGTGCACATTACTATTGATCACATTACATTCATACAGCCAGGTGTGAGAGAGAATAGAAAACAGGACTGTGGTAGGAAAGGAAGGGAGGGGAGCGGGGAGGGAGGCATGGAATGTTGAGGGGGAAAGAAGGAGAGCCTCCACTTCAGAAAAGTAATCTTTCTTGGTTTGTTTAGGATTTAAATATCTAATCAACACATTCTTATACCCCCGTTGTGTCAAACAGGTGATGACTTGGGGCAGGAGCAGGACTTTACAATTCAGCACCCGTTTGACGCATAGTAAAACCATGCCGCACCGCTCGGCGCGGCCACCTGGTCGGCACCGGTGCCTCACTCGGTGGTGTCTCACAGGGCTCAGGTCCGCTTTTCTGATGGCACACTTGTTTTAAATATTTTTAATGGACGTCAAACTATTACGAGTTGCAAGAGCGACTTCTGCATTCCAGTGGGTGGGACTACTGGGAATGTTGAAAAGAAATGCGACCGTTGGGTGCAGTCACATTAAACGGGTGATGCGACTGGTGCTTTTGCCCCAACTCGTCACTATAGTGACCTGAGAGTGAGACTGTGGGTTGATTTAACTCTAAGGGCTCTATTTTGATTGTCTTAAGTACCAGCTCTTATGCCTTAACTTAAAGGCCTGTCCATACTGTCTCCGACCACCGAACGTTTCGTCGGAAAGGTCCGGTTCAACTACAAAATGACGTCACTCCCATCTTATGAAAAGCATTACCCCGAATTAGAGTTCGGAAAGCTGCACATCGGAAAGTCAGAACTCTCTGATGAAAAGTTTGGTGGTCGGAGACAGTTTGGACAGTCCTTTAAGTTAAGGACTTATGAGCTAGTACTTAAGACGATCAAAAAGCTACGTCAGTTCTCAGCTGTAGAAGGATAAATTTGTCCACCCTCCATTTTCTGAGTTGGAAAAAGAAGCGTTGTTGTTCCCCGTACCTGACTTTGGAAACAGGTTGTCTTCCTGTATTCTCTCTCTCTCTCTCTCTCTCTCTGTCTCTCTGTCTCTCTGTCTGTCTGTCTGTCTGTCTGTCTGTCTGTCTGTCTGTCTGTCTGTCACTCACTCTCTCGCCTTTCTTTCACTCACTCTGAGGTATGTTTTTCTGCCCCTGTGAGCATCCCCCCTGGGTATTAACCCACACACATACCACACACACACACACACGCATTAGGAGGTTCCATCATTACAATTCCACCCCATTGTCCTCGGTTAACAATGGCAACAAACAAACAATTGAGATGGAAATGGAGAGATGTAGCTCATTAGCTGGCAGTGGTTGTTTTGTTAATGGTTAAATGGTTGCATTCAACAGGGCCTGGCCTGAAAACCCCTGGCTCAATATGGAGCACACCGATTAACACACAAACACGGTGACAAAAAAATATGACTTCACTCTCCTTTGGGTGTGTGTGTGTGTGTGTGTGTGTGTGTGTGTGTGTGTGTGTGTGTGTGTGTGTGTGTGTGTGTGTGTGTGTGTGTGTGTGTGTGTGTGTGTGTGTGTGTGTGTGTGTGTGTGTGTGTGTGTGTGTGTGTGTGTGTGTGTGTGTGTGCACCTGCAGGTATAGCGTAGAGAGTTTGTGTGTAAAGGTTTGTTTTATATCGCTTATGGGGTACAAAGTGGAACCTTGCAGGTTATGTTGTGTTGGGGTATGTGTAAATAATTTGAAAGTAATTTTAGTTTAGTTTTTGAGGTAAAGAGAGAGAATCATGATTTTTAACATTTACTCTCTAGCAGGCCGATGCCCGTTGGGGCCGATGCCCGCCATGCCAGTGTTTGCCCACTCATTGCATCATGAGGATAGTAGGAATGTCATGGTCTTCCTTTTGACCATTTAAAGGTGTTGTTCCTGTGTTATCTGCTCCATCTGATTGGCTGGATCTGTAAATGGCATTTCTCTCATTACTCTGATGACAGCTGTTCAATACTGTGTGTGTGTGTGTGTGTGTGTGTGTGTGTGTGTGTGTGTGTGTGTGTGTGTGTGTGTGTGTGTGTGTGTGTGTGTGTGTGTGTGTGTGTGTGTGTGGCTTATTTGTCCAAATTATTGTTGTCTTAAAGCCTGATTTATACTTTGTGATATGACCTGTTGAGAGCTTGTTGATCTACTGTTTTCGGCGAGTGACAGCATTGTACGACGCAGTATAAATTGATTGGAATCATTTGATATAACGTCGCTGGCGGGCATGTCCATATTTTAACTTTTAATGTTTTCGTCATACTCCCTGTCACACACTAATGAATCTGTGTGTGTGTGTGTGTGTGTGTGTGTGTAGGAGCAGGACGCAGAGCGAAAGAGGCAGCTGAGAGATAGAGCCAGGCAGCTGATTGCAGAGGCTCGCTCTGGGGTCAAGATGGCCGACATGAGCCTTCTGGACACTACTGCAGCTGGCAGGGGCAAGGCTAGCACTGCTGGGGGTTAGTACACACACACACACACACACACACACACACACACACACACACACACACACACACACACACACACACACACACATGCTCTTTCATTCACACATTTACTCACTTGTTGTTCACTGTTTCTTGCCAGTGGTTGCTTGATTAAAAAATATTGTAGATGGAGACTGTCGTGGAATTCCGGATCAATCATTAATCGATGAGGCAATCAGGAGACCAGACAATATTCTAGCTAGTGATGGTTATGCCTTATGTGCATGATATCACGGGGAGAAGTACAATAACACTCATGTTGGTGGTATGGTAGTTCTGCCAGGTGGCACAATTCAGAGATCACAGTTCTACTGTCGCTGCTTCAAGGACGAGCTGAACCATAACAAGATGGGCTGTACCAAAACAGTAGCTATCGGGCCTAGTGGAGGCATTTAGTCTTTTACAAGCTATCAAATATCATAATGTATTATCATTGATGTTAAATATAAAGGTTTTACATACTGTATGCAGTCATATAATTTCTTCCTCAAGAGACACACACACAAATATGTCACATCCTCACATGTTTGACTGTCCCGTTCCATTTGTGTTCACACAAACATGAACCTTTCCTAACTACATTGATGCTAAAAGTACCCGCCACATTCCCATTATGCTCTGTAAGGGGGGTCACGCTTAATCCTTGAAAACGCATCCAGGAGAAGAAACGTATTATGCCAAACATCAGTTGATAATGGTCACACGTCTTTATATTTACGTGTCTCCTGTCCCTGTAATTGATAGTTAATGAACAAGAACCACCGCTTCTAATAACATTTACCAAGAGGCTGGTGAACACATCCCTCCCCCTTGAAGAACTCCCATGGATTTCCATTTTGCTGTAAATGGCGGTTATTATGGTAATAGCCGTTATTAGGGCGCGGTGGTTTGTTTTGGCTTCTGACATTATACATCCTCCCCTGTTTATCGGGTGGATCAGATGTAGTGATATGGTGGATAGGACTTTTAATTAGTTTGTTATTTTTTATGTAATCTATGTCGCACTTATTAAGCACTTATTGTTATTTCAAATGTTGGATGGTGTTTGTTATTACAAATGCACATAGAAAGGCAAAAAAAGAAAGACAATTGCTTAACTCATACCCTGCCAAAAAAGACGTTTTCTATAATAAAAACGTCTTTTTAACTATGGACCTCCCTGCCAGACGTCTTCTGGACGTTTTTTTTTTTTTAAATATAAAAAAAAGAAAAAAATAAATTTGGACCTCCAACAGTGTACTAGCCATGATCGCGATCGCGAAATTGCATGTTTAACCCCCATACCAACCCCATCTTTCAAACATGGCAGCCATGTTTGTTTACATTTGAAGAAAACATAAGGGCTGCCTTCTCCTGAATGCCTGAACGGATTTCCAAGCGGATTTTTTTGTTTGAAAGCTGTGAAAAGCATGCACATGCATAGTGCATGATCTGTGCACGAATGTGTGCACCAGCGTGCACACTATTTTTTTAACCCTTTGTTGGCGAACCGGCAATATAAGAGGTCCCACTTTAAATATGGCACTGAAGAAGTTAACCAGATAAAAAATCCTATTTTGGGCTTGAGAACACCATTAAAAGTAATAGGGTGACAGAAAAGAACAATGGTGACTGCGTCCATTGAGTTCAATGGAGAAGTGGCGCCATGTTCTATTCGGTTCCTCAAGCTATATACTTCTACGAAAAAATAGCTGCTCAGTGCTCACAAGCTTAAAGATTGTCTATTCTTGTCCAGTGTTTGCCTATGTTCACCGAAAGTTTGCTTATTATTATGACATGCCCAGAATAGGGACGCTAGGGTTCTTGTGTTTAAAATTATTGCAAGGAAGGAAGGGAGGAAATATGGACAGAAGGAGATTGATTAAATCATTCGCAGTGCCACACATTATGAGTTGTAGATCAGCTATTTTCATTGAATATTTGATCCGGAATAGTATAATATACTTAATGAGTTTAAGTGAAATGAGACAAGAAATCTGTTGAGGCTGTGAAGGAAAGCCAGCAATGAGTGTACCAAAAGGGAAGAATGGAGAGAGAAAGGTAGAGGGAGGGTCCTACCTGGCTCGTCGCGGGATGACGGAAAAGAAAGGTAGAGAGCGAGAGAGGAGAGTGGAGAAGGAGACCGGTGACATGCAGAGAAAGTGAGAATACGGTGGGAGAAGAGAGTGAGAGGGCTGTTTGGTTTTATGTGCTTCTTCAGCCCTTTTGAATCAAGCTAATTGTGGATCTCATTAAAAATGGGAGTTTGGAGAAAAGGAGGGATGGAGAGAGTAGGAGGAGAGAAGAGAAATGCTGTGGGGCCTGATACACAAGGCCTGCCGAGCAGAACGGCTAATCCTAGCCCCAGCACTCGTCTCTCTCTCTGTCTGTCTGTGTCTCTCTCTTTCTCTCTCTCTCTCTCGCGCGCGAGCACGCTCCGCTTCGCGGCCAGCAAATTAACAAAAGAGAGAGAGAGTAGACAGAATATGCCCATCTGCCCCTCCCATTTTCATTCTCATGCTACCTTTCCCCTCATTTATACTTGGTTTCACGCAGTGTCGTACACCGAAAACAGCACATTTACAAAGCTATAACGTGATCTTGTAAATCTGCTATTTTTGGCATGCGACACTGACGTAGTATAAAAATCTGCCTTTTTAACCGTTTGTTTGTCCCAGTCTTCCCCTCTCTCTATCTCACTTTCTCTCATCTGCTCCGGCTCCTTTGCGTCTTAAGCGCAGCTGAGCTGTATAGGCACAGGCTCACACACAGCCTCACCCTGTTTGGGTCTTCAACTCGAGTCCCATCTCTGCTATCACTTTCCTTTGGCCCTCACCGTCTTTCTCTCTGCCACTTAAAGTAGTACATAAGTGAGGAAAGCTGGGATGTCAATAGTTTCTTTTTATGTGTTATGCGTCTCTGAGATTGGTGTGTGTAAGTTATTTGTCTTGTTTTGATGATTTGGAGATGTTTTTGTGCACAGAGCTCTGGGAGGCTTAATGGAATATTGTGTTTTCATGTTTCGCGTCTCACTTTTTGTTTGCCCTGCCTCTTTCATCTAAAAAGAGGGAGAAAAAGCAAGCAACAGCAGATCTTTGAATAAGGAATAAAGCAAGTGAGGCTATCTCTCTCTCACACTCCCACTCACTCACACACACGCACGCACGCGCGCGCGCGCGCGCGCGCACACACACACACACACACACACACACACACACACACACACACACACACACACACACACACACACACACACACACACACAGATCAATAGAGGCATATATACCCATTCTTGCAGTCCCTTCTAGTCAGTGAAGTGGAGCCTGTTGTTTTTTCATAACATCAATTTGGTTGGAGAGATTGTTAGTCAGATATTTTTTGGTTTGTTTTAGCTTTTTTGGAAGTCTTTGTGAGCTGTATTATACAATTGAATAATGCTACAGTTCCCAAAATGTGTGCTGTGAGACTAGCTCACACAACTAGCTTGTTGCAGTGTTCTCTTTTAGAACAGATATTTTCACTATGAACACAGTTGTGCCTTGAGGTTTTGACGTGTCCACCACCAGCAACAACAAGCAGCAAAGCAGCTTGGAAGTCATTAATTTCCAATGATAGCTAAGCTATACTGAGACACATAGCGGCGAGATGCTATATTGCGTTATTTAATCTCTGAACTCATGAACTTGAGAGAATTTTCTCCCCAAATGAACTTGATGAGGTAGCCAGATTTGGTGAGAGTGACTTTGCTACTTGGGGACACCTACGGTACCTGTAGCAACAAAGTAACTGCCCATGTGAGTGCAGGGATACAAATATATGAATATTTAACTTTTCATGATATTCATTCTCATGGAGGATGCCCTTTATTTATTTTAGTTTTTATTGTTTTTAGTTTTAAGTATCGAACACAATATAACTTAAACCCAGGATGTACAAAAAGTGTAATGAAACACTTCTTTCCATTGTGGTCCTCACCCTGAATAAATAAAGGACAACAATAATTATGCAGAACCAGAGGTCTCCTCACCTACAACTTCACCGGGTGATTTTACACTCTCCTTATACACCCTTAGTTCTCTTTTACTAATGTATACTAATAAACTCTGTTATTAACAAATATTGTACTAACCAGCACATGTTTTTCTCTGCACATTGCTTTCATTCTTTTTCTCTTTCACCCCTTCAAACCATCAATCCTTCAATCCTCTTGCCCTTTATTTCTTTCATCCTTCATTCTTACCCCTTTTCTTTCTTTCCTTTCTGGTATTTTGTCTTTCCTTCTCCCCTGCCTCCCCATTTTTCATTATCCCTCGCTTCCGTCCCTCCCTTTCATCCTACCTTTGTGGTATCCTTCCTTATTTGCTTCTTTCTACCTTTCTGTCTTCCTTCGTTCCGCCCTACACTGTTCCTTTCCTCCCACCTTCCTGTATTCCTTCCTTATTTCCTTCTTCCTTAACTTCACCTCTTCCTTCTCCTTACTTTCCTCCCTATCGTTCCCGTTTGACTTAAATGACTTCCTTCCTTTCAACCTTCCTATATTTCTTATTTCCTTTGTTTCCACCTTCCTCCCACCTATCCTATTAATTCCCTCTCCTCCTTTCTCCTCTCCCGTCTTACTTTATTTACTTCCTCTCGTTCTTTTCTCCCTTTCTGTCTTCCTTGTTTCCTTTCTTACTGCCCTTTTCCCTTCCTCTCCTCCAGTCATGTTGGATGGTGTTACAGGTGATGAAAGTGGTGTTGATGGTGAAAGGGGGGAGGAGGAGGAGGACGAGGGGAGGGCTGAGGAAGACCACCTCTTTGATGATGATGATGAGGATGAGGATGATGAGAATGATGATGATGAGGATGATGCTACCACCTCTTCGTCTGCTGTAGATACTAACCCACCGCACGCCGAGACCCCTACCCCGACCACCTCCAGCACACAGGGGTCCCTGGAGCTTACTAACCCCACTTCTGAGCTTTCGTCTCTGGGTAAAGGCTGTAGCCAGTGCTGGCTGAGGCTGTGTGGTTCTGCATGCTTTGCTTGCTTGGTTCACAGGGAGGCCAAACCATCCGGTATAAAGTTCCCATCTCACCAAAAACAAAATGACACGTTTCCAAAATGTATGCTTTTTCCCCCCATATCTAGAGATTGACGGCAGGGCTACGCCAAGCGCACGCATACGCGTGCGTTTTCTGGTGTAGCCCGGCCTTCAGTAAAACGTAGTTTCTCCATATACACCTTGACACGTACAGTAGCTTACTCTTTTTGACACATTTTATTGATTTCTTTCAAAGAAAATATAAACGATCACTGGCCTAGTGGCCTTACACCTTAACAAAACACAAACTGTGTGACCTTGTTCACCTTGTTCATGCCATTTGAACAAGGTCACACAATGAGCAAACTGGAACATCTTGTATAATGTGAAGACTGCAAAGTACACAGTAAAAAGTTCTCAGTTTTCATTTATTTTCATGTATTTGTAACTTTAGTGTAGTGTGTACAAATGTAACCAGATGGACCCTTAACTGATGATTTTACTCTGTAGTTCTTGGTGTCAATGGGAAACGGTTATTCACTTTATCCCGGATGGTGGCTTTTACCGTAGCAACACCTGTGCTTCACTACTTCGGGTCTATTGAACTTCTTTCCAAACCGCCCACCTGTTATGCACTTTTTACTCTTTTCATTATTATTATTTGACTTAACTCATTTACATACTGATTATCATTTAATTCATTCACTCACTCACCCACTCTTGCACTCATTTGCTACTGCACTCACTCACTCACTCACTCACTCACTCAAACCATGAATTTGCTCTATATGACTCACCCGCACATTAACTCATTCTACCTTTTCACTCAATTCCTCTGTCCCTAACTGTACCTCATCACACATTCACCCTGTTGTCATTTAAAAAAAACAACTATTTCCCCTCTAAGCCTGGCATCCTGTTGGCTGGACTGATGGCCAGCTCCCCTCTCATTGGTGCCCCCCACACACACACACACACACACACACACACACACACACACACACACACACACACACACACACACACACTCTAACACACTTCTCCTTCAATTCCCCAAACTTTCTAACTAGTAATTAACAAACTATGAGAACGGCTCCCTAGGCAAAATAATAAATCCCCATCTGTAGGGAAGCATTCAGCACTCACTCTTCAGGGGTAAACTAATTATTTAGCTTTTAATTTTCACGTATTTGTTTTCCTGCTGATGTGAGATAGGCGAGCGTTCTGTTGAGAAAGGAAGAGAGGCGAGAGACATGAAAAAAGACTGGCGCTCGCTCCTACTTTGAAGTGCACCGGTATCTCTGTGTTATTTATTTTTGTTGTTTTTTTTTTCTCTGTGTTGGGCTTGTTTCTTCTCTCTGTTCTTTTATTTCCAGGATTTGTTTTTTAAATGTGAATGTAGTCTTGAAAGCAATGGGCGGTATGTTGCCACATGTTTGTCCTAAAAACATATCGTCACTTCTTTAGTTGTCATTTTAGTAGCATATGCACCGTGCAATGTGTTTAATGTGTTCAATTAAAAGTCATTACACACCAGGAGTGTTTATTTTGTGCGATTGATGCACATTAATTTACACTGCTGTTTGTGCAAGAGTACATCCGTAACAGAACATGAATATTACGTGGCGATAAAGCGATGTAAGGTTGCTCTGAATGAGGCATCATCAAATTAATAGTTTGATGTGAAATATTTGCAAAACAAATGTTAGGATCGTTTATTCACCACGCTCCCGGTGTGTAAGGACCTTTACACTCAGGATTACTGTGCGTGTACACATGGGCACATTGATTCAGGCGGTCCAACATCTACGCTGTAAAAATCCACAGCACTGACGTTTAATGTTACAAAAGAATAAATAATTAACAGGATTTTACAGTGCAGAGGGAGGCAGAGAAAGGCCAGAGGAGGAGGGATGATGGAGAGAGATGGAATGGAGGAAGCGAGGGATGGAGAGGGAGAGAGAGAGAGAGAGATAGACAGGTGCAAAGAGGACAGCCAAGTGGTGAGAACAGAATTTGAACAGCCGTACGCTGGGTTGCACTGGCCAGAGTCACCGTGACTCAGCCAGAAAGGGGGAGAGTGTGTGTGCGTACACACACACGCGCGCACACACATTATCAGCCAGGCAGAAACCAGAATTCAAATGAAGTTATCGTTTTTCTCATCTTCTTTTAAATGGGAATGAAAGAATGTACATGCTGGTTCCTCCCAGTACCAGGTACCCAAGTATGGAGACATTGGTTTTGTTATTTAACTCTTCTCTTCTCTCTCCTCTAGGTGTGAACAGTAAGCACACAGAGTTGAAGCTGAAGAGGCCGGTAGAGATCAGGGTGGTAGGAGGAGGAGGAGGCTTCTCCTCCCCTTCATCCACCTCCTCCTCTTCCTCTCCCACCTACTCTGTGTCCCCCCTCAGCCCTGCAGACGGACAGGAGGTACGCACGCACACACACACACACACACACACACACACACACACACACACACACACACACACACACAGGTTGAACCAGTGGTGTAAAGTAACTAAGTACAATTTTGAAGTATTTGTACTTTACTTGATTATTTCCAATTTCAAATACTTTTACTTCTACTCCATTGCATGTCGGATCCCAATATTGTACTTTTACTCCAATACAATTATTTGAAAACTTTAGTTACTAGTTACTTTACAGATATAAATTATAATATTATATAAAACATACATTAACAAATGTAGCCAGGCTACTATTTATAACCTAGGATATTTGAAAATAGCCTATCTACAAGCTCACAACGCATTGATGCGACGCATTGTGAGCTTGTAGATCGTCTATTTTCTTTTACTTTTGCTACTTTAAGTTCATTTTGATGCCAATACTTGTACTTGTACTTTTGTTCAAGTACATTTTGAATTCCGGGAAACGTATAGGTTCCGGACGGAACCATGTTTATTTAATACCGGAGGACAAGGTCCCCCTATGGGATAACAGCGCCATCTGGCGCTGCAACAGAGTAAAACTCATAAGCTCCCGTACGAGAAATATCATTTGTCGGGAGGGCTGTCAATCACAAACGAGGGCACCGCCCCCGAGTGTATATAAGCCCTGTGGGCTATCATAACTTCCTCTAAAGCCGCACCTCTGCGCCCGCAACTAGCGAACCGAGGGGCTTTATTCGGGGGACCTTGTCCTCCGGTATTAAATAAACATGGTTCCGTCCGGAACCTATACGTTTATTGTCATACCTCCAGACAAGGTCCCCCTATGGGACTCATACACTCCCCGAGAAGCCATGAACCGACAAGACTGTCGTGCACACCGACCACACCCGGAAGGAGGTCCCGTCAACCGACGTGACCCCTTTCAGGACTGATCCGACCCAGACCCACAGGGCCTGGGCGTGTTCAGACAGAAAAAGACCCTGACAGACCGAGGCCTGCCTTATGCACTAAGGGCAGACACAGGTCCACCTTATAAAACTGCAGTAATATAAGGGAAAAACTCAGGGTCCCCCCCCATGTATCCTAGAGACAGTAGCATGCTGTCTCAGGAAGGGGAGAGAGCCGCCCCACTACATAGTAGGAAGGGCAGCAGCACCCAGAACCGTATGCGCCATAGCAGAAGGCGCAACGTCCAGGTGATAGTAGGTCGCAAAGGTGGACGGCGAAGACCAATTCGCCGCTGCACAAATCTCCTCAATGGAGACACCTTTGGACAAAGCCCAAGAGGTAGACACACCCCTAGTACTGTGGGCCTTAAGTGCTTCCGGCACTTCAGACCCAGACCGGGTGTAAGCCAACCTAATTGCATCCACAAGCCATCTCGACAGAGTGGGCTTGGACACCGCTTTTCGTTGACGGGCATTCATGACCACGAAAAGCTGAGAAGTAGACCTGCTGTCCACCGTCCTATCACAGTAGGCCTTCAGGGCCCTAACTGGACAAAGACAATGAAGACGCCTATCCTCCTCCGATGCAAACGGAGGAGGATGGAAAGCCGTCAAAACAACAGGTTCCTTCGGGACCACACGGTTCTTAGGAATAAAACTCAAATGAGGTTTAAGAAGAACCTTGGAGTCATTATTGAGAAACCTCATACAATCAGGGCTCACAGAGAGCGCATGAAGGTCGCTCACACGCTTAGCCGCAGACAAGGCTCCCCAGAGGAGAAGGTCCCCTCACTGAGAAGTAAAGGGGACACTTCGCGTTCTCCTGGGAGGCAAAGAGATCGACTCGAGGTTGACCGAACCTGGAGAAAATCTGCCTCACCACCGCAGGGTGGAGAGACCAATCCTCGTAACGAGGCTCCCCCCTGGACAACAGATCGGCGCCGCCGTTCTGAAGGCCCGGGACATGGGAGGCTCTGATGGACCTCAACCGAGGCAAGCACCAGAGGGTCATCTCGCTCGCCAGCTGATCCAGCGTACGCGAGGAGAGGCCGCCCTGTTTGTTGAGATAATACAGGGCCGCCGTGTTGTCCGTCCTGACCAGGACATGGCAACCCCGGAGAAATGGTTCGAAATGCTTGAGCGCCAAGTAGATCGCCATTAACTCCAGATAGTTGATGTGGTACTCCAACATGGCCTGGGTCCAAAGGCCCCTGGCTGAGCGCCCCTCGTGGGTGGCGCCCCACCCTGAGCGGCTGGCGTCTGTGGTGATCACCTTGCGTGACACCACTTCGCCCATGGAGACCCCACTCGTCAACAACGCCTGGTCCCTCCATGGGACCAGAGCGTCCATGCAGACCTGGCTGACTGTCACCTTCCTGTACCCTTGCAGGGAAGGAATCCTGAGCGCCAGTGACCACCGCTGGAAGGGTCTCATATGAAACCTGCCCAGACGCAGAAGTTGCACCGCTGACGCCATCAGCCCAGTCAACTTCATGCACTCCTTGTAACTGACCACCAGGTTCAGTCGGAAGGAGCCGAGACAAGTCAGAAACCTGTCCACCCTCTCCGGGGAGAGGCGAGCGGACATGGTGGCCGAGTCCAGAGATATTCCTATAAAGGAAATCTGCTGGGAGGGTGACAACATGCTTTTGCCAAAATTGACGTTGAAACCCAAGGCCTTCAGGTGTGACAACACCAGATTGGTATGGCGCGCCGCTTCTGAGCAGGAGGCGGCGGAAATCATCCAATCGTCTATGTAGTTCGCCAGCCTGACTCCCTGATGCCTCAGTGGAGCAATGGCTGCCTCGGTCACTTTCACGAAAACCCGAGGGCTCAGGGAAAGACCGAAAGGGAGGACCGTGTACTCGTACAGGCGCCCCTCGAAGGTGAACCGCAGGAACTTCCTGTGTGGGGGATAAATGAGGATGTGCTGATAAGCGTCCCTCAGGTCCACTGAACAGTGGAAATCCCCCTGTCTCACTGATTTCATCAGTGACTCTGACGTCAGCATCCTGAATTTGAACTTTTTCAAGTGCTTGTTCAGAGCACGTAAGTCCATAATCGGACGCAGCCCCCCTCCTTTTTTCTGAACCAGAAAATAACGGCTCCAGAAGCCTAAACGGCTCTGGTCGCGTGATAACTCCACTATAGCGCCCTTGCGCAATAGTGAGTCTATCTCCTCCCTCAAGGCATCCGCTTTCAAGCCGCGGGCTCGAGTGTAAATAACCTTGCTGGATAGGGAGGGTATTTCCGCGAACTGTAGTCTGTAGCCCCGTGTCACCGTCCGAAACACCCAGTGATTCGGATTGCAACGCTTCCATTGCTCTGCACACTGTGCTAACGTGTTGCTGAGCAACGGAGAAGCCTTGGGGTTGTACCGCCTGAGCGGGACTACTGGGCCGGGAGGGAGAGGAAGGACGGGACCGAGAGGTTCCGTATCCGGGCACGTATCCGTATCCGCTAGACGCCGGGCCGGAAGGCGCGGAGACACCGGCGGAAAGAGCGTTTCCGTTTCCGGTACGCTTATTTCCGTATCCGGTGGGAGACGGACACGTGACCTCCAGGAAGCCTCGCTTGTTAAAAATACAGGCGGCACATAGCGTGGAGCCCGGGGGACAGGGTTCATCGCATAAGTAACATAATCCCCGGCTCTGGGAATTGTATTTACGTTTACAACCTGTGCTAAGGCCTTTATATGCTTCCTTACGGGAAGACGAGGCCGACCCTGGGTGATATGTGTTGGCTTCTTCCCTGACGCTAAGACCAAACTCCTGTCCTGAACTAGAGTCGGCATAACAGTGCCGCTCGGTGGAGACAGAGGGGTATTGCACACTAGTGAAACCATACCATTGTGAATAGGAATTAGCTTGTCTGGGAACATTTTGCAAAGAGAAATATTCTGCTTGTAACCTGTCTGCGTGACTGGAGGAAGCGATATTTTCTGAGTGGAAAGAAATTCCAGCCTGGACTTCTCTACACTGGCTAAATTCATGCAAAATGGGGTCGTCTGTACTAAAGCAGGTGGGTTTGAAATAAACAGGCATTGTTTTATCAACACACTTTTTAATACAGGCACTGGAGGAGAGCACAGAGGAGGAATAAACATTGCTTTCTTGGCATAAGAAAAACTGTTCATATTGTCCAAACGTCTGCGCTTGCAAGGGGGGGTCCCCTGAACTTTCAGGGGGACCCCGCCAGAGTCCAGTGTCACTTTCGCGGCGGCTTCCCACGGGCTTTGTGGGAGCTGGCCGGTATCCCGTGCCTGGGAGGGTGGCGGGATTGGGAGCGGGCCTGAGCCCCCGCTGCTGGGTGGCGTTCATCGTCCTGGCTGCCAGCGCGGAGGCTCTGTAAGAGTTCCTAACCCTGGAAGACTGCTTGTCGTCAAAGGGGATGGCAAACCCAGGAGGCTTCTTCCCCACGGACAGATTGAGGGGATTGCGGCCTCCAGGACCGGTCCGCTCATGACCTGGCTTGATGCTCCCGACAAGGGACTGAGCCATCAGTTTGTCCATGGGAGGACACAAGGGGATTCCCGCCTTCTCTGCGTCGCGGCAGTCGACCAAGAAGGGGAGCTTGGGGGGGTCCTTGTGTGTAGTCCAGGTTGAATGCAGGGCCTCTGCAAAGCCTGGGACCAGTGGGAGCTTTTCCATTCGAAGCGGGGGAGAGGATTCCACATCCTGGCCAAGGAGGGGAACTCTAGCCCGTGGTCCGAGTGGCGCGTCTCCGAGCGGCAGCTCCAGGCCACAACGGATGGTAGCACGTTCCAGCACCGAGAGCTCGTCCATGGGGATGGAGTCTGGGTCTTGTGCCGCTGCCCCTCTCGCCCCAGCCGGCATGGAAGGGGGGAGAGAGGCAGAAGGGGCTTGGGAGGACGCGGCGGAGGTGGAAGCCTCGGCATGAGGAACCACCCTGGCCGCGCCTCCGCCCTGTCCGGAGGGGAAAGTGGACTCGTCTTCCTCCGAGTACTCACCCTCCGTGTCCACCTCATCCATGTCGTAGTCCTCTAGCTCCGGTTCGTCTCCGTCGCTAGCATGCCAGGAGACGGGGCTAGGTGGCCGCATAGCCCGTAGCTGGGGGACGGAGAAAGAGAGAGGAATGTCACCGACGACTAGAGGGTGGAATTCTTTGGGGGGGACGGTCCAGGTTGCAGCTGGCGGTGGAGCAACGTGGGCGGTCTTGCATGTTCTCTTCTTGGGCACGGCACCAGTCGAGCCCGTCGGAGAAACAGCAGGGATAGCAGGGGCCGCAGACCCGCTAGCATCGGGGCTACCGAAGCTAGCTGAGGGCGAGGCCGCTGGAGGCCTAACCACGTGGCGAGAAGCAGCGCTGTGGCGTACAGCGCTGTCCGGCACACGAGGAGAGGTGTCTGGGAGGGATCCGGCGGAGACCGTGGTGTGAAGGCCGTAACCAGCGCCAGCGATCTCACAGCGGGCCTCGAGGGCTGGAACATCATACTGGAGGCAGTCAGTACAGTTCACCCCCGTGGCCGGGGCCGGAGGGGACAGAGAGGCCAAGGCGTGTCCTACCACCATGCAGACAATGCAGAACGGATGAGTATCTTCATTGGCGATGAGGCCTTTGCAGCTGGGAAGGCCGCACTTCTTCGGTACCCTGGCTAGCAGGCTGCTAACTGTGGGCCGACGAGCCGCCATCGTGAGCTAACCGAAGCTAAGCGAAGCTAAGCTAGGGCAGGGAAACACGTGGCAGAACGTACAGAGAAGAAGTAAAAGACTCAAAGCGAAAGTGAAGAAAGACCGAACTGTAGGAAGAATATAGAAGTAGAAAACGTACGGGAGATAATCTATAAAGGCCAGAGGCCGACTTCCTAGCCGTCGCTTTAGGCTAAACTTTACAGAATTAATACTTATATGGCTGAGTTCGCGACACTCTAGTTGCAGGTAAGCAGAGGTGCGGAAGAGGAAGTTATGATAGCCCACAGGGCTTATATACACTCGGGGGCGGTGCCCTCGTTTGTGATTGACAGCCCTCCCGACAAATGATATTTCTCGTACGGGAGCTTATGAGTTTTACTCTGTTGCAGCGCCAGATGGCGCTGTTATCCCATAGGGGGACCTTGTCTGGAGGTATGACAATAAACAGAGTATTTCTACATTGCAGCATTGATACTTTTACTTTAAAATGTGAGTACTTTTTCCACCACTGGGTTGAACATCTCTTAAGTTTTTTTTCTCTCTCTCTCTCTCTCTCTCTCTCTCTCTCTCTCTCTCTCTCTCTCTCTCTCTCTCTCTCTCTCCCACTCCCTTTCTCTCTCTCCCTCCTATTTGCTCCCCGGCATCAAAGGGTCATTCTAATCGATCTGGTTCTATTGACCTGTCTGTCATTGGTCATGACAGGAGTCCATGTGTCCACTTCAAGCTCTGTCCCTGTCATTTGTGCATGAATCTGGCCAAAATCCTCACACTCACACTGGCATCTTAATGCTCTGCATAGCATATAATGACTGCTCATGTATCGACTATGACCTTTTGTTTGTGTGTGTGTGTGTGTGTGTGTGTGTGTGTGTGTGTGTGTGTGTGTGTGTGTGTGTGTGTGTGTGTGTGTGTGTGTGTGTGTGTGTGTGTGTGTGTGTGTGTGTGTGTGTGTGTGTGTGTGTGTGTGTGTGAGAGAGAAAGAGAGAGATTGTTATTATTGACAGTCATCTGCAGACCTCCAGTCCTAACATCTGTTTAATTGATTTTGACTGTTGAGTGCAATATGGTGTGTGTTGTGGTTTTGACTGTCGAGTGTGTGTGTGTGTGTGTGTGTGTGTGTGTGCGTGCGCGCGTGCGCGCGTGTCAGTACTAGCTTATGTTGGTGTGTTTTTGATCATTGATTCACACAAACACCCTCTTGTGTTCAAAGGGAAAGTGGCTTAGTGCTCTGTGGCCAAAACACCTGCCTGTTTCCTCACTTCGCAACTAAGGTCCTGAAAATGTATAGTCATTCATTGTATTTTATTAAGAACAGGCCTCCGAAGGCCCAGATTAGTGTTTTAGCTCTCGCGTTCAGTCTCAGAGGTCTCCAGTTCAGATCAATGTTGATTTTGTTGACTAAAACTGAAGAAAAATGTGCGTTGACTACCTTTTTTCACTGACAAAAACGAAATAAATACTAAGCTATGATGAATAAGACATATATATTATATTGACACTTTTCAACACATAAAAACTAGACTAAAAGGTTGAGGATGGACTATTGGTGGTGAATAGATCCAATAGAAATAAAAGTCATTTTACACTTGATTGCGCTCAGGTGTTGCGCTCTAAAAATAGCAGATCTATATTAAAGCTAACAACACGTGACGTCGCGCTGCGAAGCGTTGTGAGCTTGTAGATCAGCAATTTTCAGCATCAGCCATTACGACGCCATCAAGCCCTGCAGACTAAATCAACTGTAGATTTAGTTGCCTAAAATCTTATATTTGGTCGACTAAAACTAAAACTTAACTAAATTACATTTTATTCAAAAGACTATGACTAAAGCCCTTTGCACACAGGACAGTTGCGTTTTTTTCGTTTGCGGCATGAATAAAACGCATTGGATTTGGTGTGCAAGGCTGTGCGGAATCGGCGCTGCGGATCCAAAAAGGAGTCATAAAAGGAGTGATGAGTTTTTTACCGCATGCGACAAGACGCACGAATCGAACTGGTTTCGATCGAGAAAAAAACGCACGGCGGCAGCCACTCGTCGCACGGCTAATTCGGAGCCGGTGTGCATGAGGTCATAGAGAATCATTGTTTTCTTTTCAAAAAATGATATTGTCCGTTTTATCCGTGCGGTTAAACGCGCCTGTGTGCAAAGGGCTTAAGAATACATCAAAATTTGCTGTCAAAAACAACACTGGTTCAGATCTAAGATTTCTGGAAGAACCGTTAAGTAGGATGTCTGATGTCATCTCAGGAGATTGAGTCTGTTTGTGCTCATTGCTTTGATTTGTGACATTTTGTCTTGTCACCTAACTTAATTCGAGCATCATGCATCTTTTGATTCTATGCCAGGTCTCGCCAATTTCATCCCGTGTCATCGTGAATCTTTGAAATCAACTTTAAAAGATGCAGTTTTCTTGTAGCACTCATTATTCTAGTGAGAAGTTACCGCCCTAGATACAGTGTTGTATTCTGACATTACTGTTCAGTTATCTAATATTTCACAAGTTGCGTTGTGACACGTTAGCTTGTAGATCTGCTATTTTCAAATGTCAGTCTCAGAATAGTCACACGCTAGGGTACGTGTGGTTAAGACCAATGGCTGTCAAGAGAGAGACTATAAAAACATAGCGGTGAACACATGTACAGTTTGTCATCTCCCTGACTGTTAATGTCTTGTTCCACACTGCAGCACAATGTTAGAATTTCATGCACAATTAACCACCGTAGAACCAGGCCTCTGAAAATGTATAATGGTGCCGTGGCCAAATGAAGATACTCATATCGTTCATATTCAGACCTAGTTTGCGGCTTTCTTTTAGCAGAATATTTTATTGTTAGTTGAAGCCACAGTCAGCCATCTGCCATACACTACTGCTAAACACAGCAGTTTGAATCTCTGCTGTTTGCGTAGGTGCATGATTAAGTGCATTTTGTGGATTATTTATTTTTGTTTTATGTGTTTGTGTTTGTGTATTTTCTTCTTCTCTCCTTACAAAAGGAGGATAAACTGTTCCTTGTCCGAAGAGGGGTTGGCATCCCAAAAGTCCTTGAGGCGGGTGGGGTGGCCCCTGGGGGAAACACACACACACACACACACACACACACACACACACACACACACACACACATTCTCTCTCATTAGTGATTGTGTGTATGCGCAGCCTCGGTGGTGCACGATAAGGCCCTGCGACGCTCAGCAGACCGCAACATTAGTCACACACACACACACACACCTCAAAACCACTGAATCACCACAGCCACAGCTTACTGCAGCGATGATAGCAGCGATAAGAGAGAAAGAGAGATGGAGCGAGAGAGCAAGAAAACAAGAAATAGAAAGACATGGGGGTGGGGGTGGGTACCCCAATATCTGTCTGTCCCAGACCGTTGAAACTGAGGTCAGAGGGGTAGCCAAGAGGGCAGGTGTTTCTCTGTGTGTGTGTGTGTGTGTGTGTGTGTGTGTGTGTGTGTGTGTGTGTGTGTGTGTGTGTGTGTGTGTGTGTGTGTGTGTGTGTGTGTGTGTGTGTGTGTGTTTCCTTGTTTGTATGCAGTTAGCACCCTTGGTCCTCAGGGAGGATTTAAGAACCATGCTGAATTTTTGTGTGTGTGCGCAGGAGTGTCTGTCTCCATGTGTGCCCTCTGCCTGGTTTTGGATGTGCAAGCGAGCTTCCACATGAGTGTCTATGTGCCGTCCTGGTATGTGTCTTTGTGTGTGTGTGTATGCACACGTGTGTTCCTACTCCTCTGGGAGTGATAAAGCCACAGATTGTTTGGTTTGTTTTCAGAGGAAATGTTGGGAGGCCTGGGGAGGTGTTAACATATTAGGAGCTGTGTGTGTGTGTGTGTGTGTGTGTGTGTGTGTGTGTGTGTGTGTGTGTGTGTGTGTGTGTGTGTGTGTGTGTGTGTGTGTGTGTGTGTGTGTGTGTGTGTGTGTGTGTGTGTGTGTGTGTGTGTGCGCGTGTGTGTGTGTGTGTGTGCACGCGCGTGCATGTACGTGCATCTTGTAATGTTTGTCTACATAATGCCCCCTTTGACCCTCATAGTCTCTTGGTTTAAGATGAAATAAACAGCCATATACTGTATTTGCTTCTGACTTTGTGAACAGTGAAATGCTCAGTGTTCATATATCCATTTGTTACTCTGAGAGTGTACAGATGGAACCAGAAGGACCCTTCTATGTCCATTTGGTTCACATGTATACTCTCGTAGTTAGGTTAACACTCAGTATTCTACAGTGCTGCCAGTCTCAGTCTGTCTATAATCAGCTATCTCCAGGGGATTTGCCGTTTTGCTAAATCAACAGTCCACTCTCATATTGCAAGATATTGCAATTTGAGCCAATCAACACTGATGCAGCACTAAGAGTCAAACCTAATAATTGAGGGACAACAGATCTAAGTGTTTGATAAACGCTGACTGTACTGTAAAATTCAGAGTCATATTTTAACTCGGAGTTTGAACAGGGATCCGTCTCTTCCATTAAAGTAACACCCTGGATTTGACTGTGTAATAGAGAGACACATGGAGTGAAGGGTATTGCCAACATTGTTTTAGAATATTTTAAGTTAAAACCCACAACACCACTGTGTGTGCGTGTGTGTGTGCGTGCACACATTTCCACATCAGTGTGTCAGTTTGAGTGTCTGTATCAGGGCCCTATATTCCGCCTGGCACAACGCTGGGCACAGCACAACTGTCATTGCTATTTTCCTACTGCTGCAGTTTGCCATTTTAACGGCCAGCGCTCCACATTGACTATCAATACCAAATGATCTTGACTCTCAAGCCTATTGAGTGCCCATGGGCATTTTGGTTTTGAATTTAAATTTGGTGTGGTCTGGAGCAAACAGGGCGCACTACTATCTTATGCACAGACTTTGTGCTTTGTGTATAAACCACTTTTTAGACACACCCCAGATAGATTTTGTTCCCTACGTTTTAATTTAGACCATGTGCCATAGATTGTCTAAATTGGGCCCTCCCCACACGTTAACTTTGCATGTGTGTTTTTGTTAGTATGTGTGTTTGTGCGTACAGTACGCGTGTGTCTCCCCCATCTCTATTAAATGGTCTCTCTTTCTCTCTCGCTCCACCCTGCTTTCCTATTTTCTGCCGTCTCAAGCAGTGGAACATGTTTTGCCCTAATTGTCGACTTTATTACACGTTGCAGAGTCTTATTAGCGCAGTCGATGCGTCAATCTAAACAGTGTCGGTGTCTTTTACACTTGGCTTGGCATATTGGGAGAGGCTGCAGTAATAAAGCAGTTTGCTGCGTGCCGTCTTCGATAGCGGGAGAAGCAAGCGTGCAGCTTTTTAAACACATGTTCACTTTGAAAACAATAGCGCTTTTTTGGGGGCATTTTGCATAATCTGAATATATTTTCTGGCGAGGGGTTTTGTTGAAAGTCAAGTTAATTGCCTCTTTTTGTCTCCCTCCTGAGTGAGGGAAGGGAGGGTGTGTGTGTGTGTGTGCATGCATTGTGCGTGTAGGTTTTTCTCAAATAAGCAAGCAGAGACATGGGAGCAAACATATCAACTTCTATTGAATTTGTCTCGGGCTCGGCTGCATGCGTGTACGTGCGCACGCTTGGTGGCAATAATCACAGAGGAAGTCTGAAATCCTGTAGAGTCAGCTTAATAAGAGGCTGGGAACAGATCTAAGTGTTTGTTAGAAGCTGACAGACTGGCTAATACACAGGACGTGGAGTGGAGCAGCAGGATAATTGCCAACATTGTTTTAGAGAGTCAATCATTTGATGCTAAAACTGATTGACTGTGTTTGTGTGCGTGCGTGTGTGCATGCGTGCGTACACTTTCTTAATATTATTCCAGTAACAAGAACCCTATATACTTAGTTGACCAGAATCCCCCAGTGGTCTATACTTGGTCTTCTCCTTTCTTCCCTTAAAATAATCATATTTGAACTGGGGAACCCCCAAAATATTCATATTTGAACTGAACTGGGGACCACCCAAAATAATCATATTTGAACTAGGGACACCCCAATATAATCCTATTTGCTTGTAGCTTGTAGATCGTCTATTTTGAAAATGTTTTCCTCTTTCTTATATTACTTACCAATTTGGCCAATGTTCTACCAGTTTTTATAGTAGTTTGTTGATTATTTTTGTCTTTTTCCCCATTTCATTTCATAATTCTTTTTAGGTATTAAAAAGGTCTTAAATGTCTCTCACTGTACATCTGGGGACCGCCCCGAAATGATGTGGGGGTCCGACCCAAAGGTTGAGAACCAACCAAAAGATCCTGCCCAAAACATTTTCACCAAATAGTCGGCCCAGAATTAGGGACTCTAGGATTCACGTGGTTAGCATGTCTTTATTTGCTTTAAATGGTTATTTCTGTTTGTGTTTTGACAGAACAACGCGGAGGAGCTGCGAGCTGAGCGGCTGCGTAGGGCAACAGAAAAGCTGCGGAACCCTGTGGTTTTCAACAAGGACTCTGCTGTCAGAAAGACCCAGCTCAAATCATTCAGCCAGTATGTGGAGACCCGGCCAGGTACGAATGTGTTTTCGAATGTGAAAAAATATTTCGAAATTAGCAGATCTACAATGCGTCACATACATCGCAACACATTGTGAGCTTGTAGATCGTCTATTTTCAAATGGCTGAAATGTATATAGGGTTGAAGTGTTTAATCTATGTTTTGTAATAATAATGAATCTACAAAGTAACTAAAGTTTTCAAATAAATGTTGTGAAGTAAAAGTATAATATTTGCCGCTGAGATGTAGTGGAGTAGAAGTTAAAGTATTGGAAATTGGAAATACTCAAGTAAAGTACAGATACCTCAAAATTGTACTTAAGTACAGTGATTAAGTACTTAGTTATCTTACATCACTTCCCCTCATACATAGACTTCACCACAGCCCAGGATGAACCCACACTCCTCTGCACACATAGTTCAGCCCAGGTCAAGGACAAAGTACCTGCCAGTCGCCACATAACCACATAACACATAACCCTAACCACAATCGGTTACAGCCGAAGAGGTATGCTCATTGTAGCTTGGAGGGGTGACTGTTCTGTGGTTGATATTGCATGGCGCAGCCCCTTTGGCGTCCTCGTTGAAATGCTCCTAGTTCGTGGCACTTCCCACTTAGCTCTTTTCAGGTGCTGGGCTGGATAAGACTTCTGCAACTTTTGGGGTCACGCTTGCGCTATTGAGCAAGAGTTCGCAGTTCAAGTCAGTCCAAAAGCCAAAGTGCTGAATGTGACGCCTCTGACTGGTGGCAGTCACGCTAGTGGTCTGGTAGTGTACAGGGCTGTAGCACGGCTACAGAGATGACCTATGTCCTGGGGGGAGGAGCGGAGCCTGGAGCTGTGTGGTTCCCTTTCTAATTTTTGAGGTTTTGTAGGCCAGCACCAATTGGATGCAGGTAGGGACGGTAAGCCAGGGGCAGAGGAGAAATGTGACACCACAAAACTTGGGAGGGTTGAATACAAGACAACGCTACAGCGTTTTGGAGGTGTTGAAGGGGAACAGAGAGGGGTATGCTTAGGGTGCAGTCAGGAAGGGCTGTACTGCAGAAACACATGGACAAGTTCAGAGAAACAGACAATAGGAAAACTAACCATCCAAACTCCAATGCATGGGTTTCAATAGCAGCAGTGAACCAATTTAATTTAAACACCATCCAAAGCATGGGTTTTAATAGCAGAAGTGAACCAAATTAAACATATTTTAATCCTGCCTGCGTCTGTTAGCAAAAGAACTCATAGTGATTCATGAAACTTTGTGGGAATGATCAGTATGCTGCCCAAATGTAATATTAACATTTGGTGCCAAAAAGTCAAAGGTCAAGGTTACAATCTAGTAGAAGGTCAAAATAATACTAAATATGATTATGCCGTTTTTCTTGTGTGTATCTTTGTGTATTTTGAATTGGAACTTCCGCATGCAGTCCGTGACTTATGAAAGGAGATCTCAGTCCTTTTTGGACTACGCTGGACTTAAATCCCTTGTGAGTCAACGTCACATTGATAGCAGCCAGTATGCGACCGCAGGGTAGCTGCAAAAGAACCCCGGCCGCTCATAATAATACACAATGGAAAAGAAGTAACACCACCTGTGTGAGAAAAATACATTCCATCAAATGTTCAGCTGCAGTCTTCCTCACAGTGAAGAGGAAGAAGGCTTAGGATGTTTACTGTGATCTCTCCCTCTTGAAGTGCTCCTTGGTGTGTACTGTAAGCGATAATGGCTTTGTCCTCAAAACTCCTCTTCCAGCCGTTGTGATTAGCCGTGAGAGTCACAGAGGTAGTGCTCCATCCATAGCACAGCTTGCCCAGCGTGCAGTCACTTACCCAGCGTCTCACTCGGGAGCGCCTCGAATGAACCGAAACGGTGGGAAGGGATGTGCGCGAAACTTGTGCTAGTTGGAGTAATATGCGGTCGATAGCAATTTAGTCAACCCGACGCCAACAATCAAATACTACATTGTTTTTTGTTGTCATACGGTGCCAATTTCAAATATTTGTACTTTTTCTCCACTTTACTACAAGTAGTGCTAATTTTCAGTTATTCCAGCATTTTGCAGTGGTGAAGCACCCCTTTAAGTTTGGGGATGAAAAGATCAAAAGTCAAGTTATATATCACCTTTTTTTTGTATGTTATGTGTTTTTAACCTTTATGCGTTTTACTCCTTCCATCTTTTTGTCACATTGGCCCTCCGTCCTTCCAACCCACCGTTCATCCTTCCAGAGGTGAAGAGGCAGAAGTCCATTCCTGAGGACCTGAAGAGGGCTGGAGAGGAGAGGGGAATGCTGTCAGATTCTGACATCCTCCACAGACCGTTTGAAGAGGAGGTAGGTCATCATTATCAGGTCTATTCACGGTGTTCACTCACATGTACTACACATGTACTACACATGTACCTCACTTGCCCTGTCAAAGGTAGTTGTTAACAATGTATTTAACAGAACATTAGTGAATCACAGCAATAACTAACTATTTGATATGGTTTGCATGTAGGCACAATGTACATACAGAGAATTAACAAAGCTTAATGTATGTTTGTACCTTACATGAATACAAACAAAAACATTCTGTGACCTCATTGTTTTTTAATGTTTCATCTTGTGCCCGGGTAGCTCAGTCGGTAGAGCTCTTGCCTTTGTACCGCAAGGTCATGGGTTCGATTCCGGGCACCGCCAACTCAGCGTATGAGTAGCACGGCTTGGCAAGTCGTGCGGCAAGTACTGGGAGCTGATGGTAGGTGTGGCGCTCCACCTCAGCAGTCCATCTCCCAGGGGTCTAGCGCATTGTAACGGGGACAGACTCCCGCGTGTTACCGGCTGATACCGACAATAAGCCACTCCCGACCTACTTCATCTTAGTGGCTAAGCTAATGAGCAATACAATATGGGTTCTAATCCAGTGGGTCCTGTGTTGCATGTTGTCCCTCCCCTATAAAGCAGTCGGTGGTGTGTAGATGATAGAACGACAGGTTAAAATGAATTTTACATTGTCATCAGGCTCTTTCTTTTTTTTGTTCCATTTTGGTTCTCACCCTATTTTTTCCTAATAGTCCTGGGCCAAGATAAAGCACTTCAATTCTGTTCAAATCTTTATTGTTCCAAAGGGCATTTGGGGTTTGGTTTGCAGACAGTGTTTACGAAAAAAGAAACGTTTGACATATCTATGACTTATGACTCAAAATTTGGGCAAGGTTTCATGCCAGTCAGAGCCCCTTTGACTTTCATCTAACTATTAATTTAGCGAATGACTGTCCGTCCGACCATCTGCATGCTGACATCGCTGATACCACACAGTTTTGCCGCCATGGTAACTGCCTGTCTGCATGCTGACATCACGTCATTCTCTGACGTCATACCCTGACGTCATAGTACTGACATCACAGACTGGCCTGGACACGGAACACCATGTATGGGCATAAAGATCTGCCCAACGGGCACTCCAACATGGAATACCATATATGGGCATAAATATCTGCCCAATGGGTAAAATGGTAAATGGTGCATTTATATAGCGCTTTTATCCAAAGCGCTTTACAGAGATTGTGCATTACATTCACCCATTCACGCACACATTCATACACCGATAGTGGAGGAAACCATGCAAGGCACCAACCTGCTCACCGGGAGCAATGTGGGGTTCAGAGTCTTGCCCAAGGACCCCGCGACATTAACTCAGGGGGAGCCCAGATTCGAACTGGGAACCCTTCGTGCTCTAATAACGGTTTCTCTACCCCTGAGCTATGCCGCCCCACTCAAACAAACAAACACTACTTCTGAGACTCCTACATTCAATCCCTCAGATACTGTGTCTGTGCACACCCCTATGAAATACACAGTTGTTGTATAAAATACACAGAAAAAGAATGAAAGAGAAGTCTTTCTTCCTCCCCT
>NC_137833.1:25839850-25862350 GCF_963921795.1 Nannobrachium achirus
CCTGTCGACGCCATATGCCATTGTGTCAGTCTGAAGGTTTTTTTCCCCTCTTTCCTTCCTTCCTGTTTTTTTTTCCCTTTTTCTTGGCCCGCTGATAAAGCGGCCTCGACTCGGCAAGGAGCCAGGTTATTTACTTCCAACACTTTCAGCCAAAAAAAACCTTCTCCTTCCCTCTCTCTCTCTCTCTCTCTCTCTCTCTCTCTCTCTCTCTCGCTCTTCTCTCATATATACTGTAGTATAGCCCCAGTGCCCTGAAAATACCATTCAATAGAAATAGATGAGTGGGACAACAGACAAGGACAGAATAATAGAAAGCGTATCTGGGAGAGTATTCACCTCCTCGTCACATCTGCAGGGACCTGGAATTGACCAAATATTGGTTGGGGAAGTCGACATACTTCAACAGAAATACCCATATAATCCTCAGCTCTCTGATGACCCTTTTGCTTGGGAGATGTGTGGTAGGACATTGTGAAGCTAGCTTTGTTATACGAAAGCTGAGAGGGAGATGGGGAAAGCTGAGGCGACTCTGCTGCCATTTGATTCCAGGGTTACGGGTGGTTCTGGAGGTGCTGAACATCTCAGCCATTGTGTGCAGTAGCAGTCCCTGCTTTGAACACTCGTTCTCACTTCAAACAACTGTCTACAACAGTAACAGAAGGGTTGAGTTGACCACTTTAACCCCTGCGTCCCAATTTTGGGCATGTCATTATACAGTAGGTGAGTGACCATGTAAGATATTTGTGTTTAACCCATTTAGACCTAAGGCCGATTGTAAAAACGCCTCCTAAAACCTAAACTAAGGTTTCTGAAAACCTTCAAATTTGTATTCAAAAAATTTGAAATAAATGATGTTGCTATATGTATATCAAATACTAATGTGCATTGAGGTGTAGCGATGGGTCTTATGTCAAAGCAAATGCATAACAAACACCATAGTCACTTGATACGATAAGACAGGGAGTCAGTAGTGCAATACAGTGCAGAAAAATTAGAAAGTCATACTGTAAGTCATCACCTGCCAACATTACCCTGTAAAATCAGTGTTCTTCAATTCACCAGGATGTGATGGGAAACAAAAAGCATTAACAGCAGAAAAAGAACAATAATCTAAGACTTGTGTACACACCTCATTCGTAGCTTTTAATGTTACTGTGTAGTGTTGCACACCAAAAAGGAAAAGTCCAATAAGAAATAAATAAAAAATAACCCCACCAGTGCCTGGTGTTTGTTTGAAGTTGATCGCCCCTGCTCACTTCCTGAAAATTACATTTCTGCGCCCCTATCTCATTTTGCAGCACTTATCCCTTGGACCCATCCAATAGGTTATGGATTGTGCCTTTAGGCCGAGGGCCGCAGGCGTCAGAGCAAGACGGGCCGCTGACAGGTGGTCACTATAGTAACCTTTATCACCTTGGCAACGGAGGTCACCTCCGTGTACTGTCAGAGATGCCAGATATATGTATTTTTCTTCCTGGACCAGAGAGCCTTGATTGAGCTCATGGCTGATTGGCTGTAAGGTAAAAAGGTACCCACGATCGATCCGTCAAATCTGACTGATAGATGAGCAGTTTGCTGTTAAACAGGGTGGAGAATGACCACTTGCTGCAGAATGGAGGGCTATGCACTTGGGAAAGTAGCCATCCGTTGTTTTAGAGGTCCTGCAGTTTTCTAATAATAGTTATACTTGTGTCCCCTTTATTTGTTGTTTGGTTATTTGCTGAAGTACATTTCCACAATTTGTTCTCTGCATTTACCCATCGTCACTATTTGGAGCAGTGGGGGCCATTAATATATAACCAGGGGAGCAGAACTTCGACGCATCCCCAGAGACATACTGTAGAAGTTGAAGTTATATTGGGTCAATTCCCAGGCGGCCTCTCTACATACTAATCTAAGGTTGTTCTCTGAATATACCGTATGTGCAGTAGTTGACAGTAGTTAGAATCGTTTGATTGTTTTTCTTTTTGCATTGCAAGGTCTTAAAAAGCATTACTTTTTACTCATGCAAGAACCCAATGACAAAATACAATTTCATTGCAAGCGTGTAAATGGGCTATTTTAAACAATTATGACACACACTTTGGAAGCTGTATACATATATATTTTTCTTTTCTTTTTTTCCCTCCCACCATTTATTTTTTACCCCATTTTTCTCCCCAATTTAGTTGGTATGCCAATTAATTCCTCCCCACACACATTTCTGTGTTGTCACTGCTGTATCCTACTGACTGCCAGTGAGGAGCCTTCACCGCGAGGACGTAGAGCCTTGGTCCTACTCCTCCCGCCTAACACTCCCCACTGGCAGGTGCCGTCCCAGCCGTAGGAGTAAATGCGCAATGACCAGTATCACCCTCCCCGCTTACCTCCCTCGAACACAGGCCAATTGTGTTCGCATAGACGCCCAACAAAGACGGTTGCACCACGGTGGATTCGAACACACAACCTCAATGGTGGTGGGCAGGCACTTTAACCACTACGCCACCCGAGCGCCTCATAGCTGAGTATATTTGAGCTGGAGGTATTTGCATGAAAAGTGGTAGAATATGCACATCCCCACCATTCTGGATATAACCAATGTTGGACCCAGAAAACAAAGTAAAGAATGGTAAAGTCACTCACAGTATATAATGCTATATAATGTCCCATACCTTATTCAACAAACCAACAAAGTTGCATCCAGGAAGAACGTCATCACCTGATGAAGCCCTTCCCGGTTCCACGCTTTACCAGGAGAGATTTAATTACAACCATCATATTGGGTGTGTTTTGGTGGAGCCTGAGTGCAACAGGCCTTATTAGTGTGGAGAGCTGCTGTTGAGATGGGTCAGTATTAACAAGACAGGCTGGCTGACCCATGACTGAATGCTCTTCTCCATCGGAAGGTCTGCTGTGTCATTCCTTCCCCCCTCTCTAATATCTGTTGAATCTTCCCGCCATTCTCAACTTCTCAGCACCCTCTTCTCTCTGTTCTTCCTGTTTCAATTTGTCTTATGTTGTCCACACACACATATATATATATATATATATATATATATATATACAGTATACAGTATAGTGAGAGAACAGAAGGCAAGGAGACAAATATCGCTCTTTTCTGTTTCTCTCCTGCTCTCAACCCGCTCTCTCAGCTTTCCCATATCACTGTTTCTTTGCTCCCTCCTTCCCGTCCTTTTATCCCTGAATCTGTAATTTTCAATCCTTTCTTTTCTCTTTTTTTCCCCCCTTTTTGATCTACCCCCACCCCACCACAGCCCCAACCTCAGTCGGGGTACAATGCAGCGTTTTCTCCCTGTGTGTTTTCCATTACGCCGGGGCCTCCCCAGATGAAACCAGAGTAATTGGGGTGGTTAATTTATTTACACAGAGGCAGTTCACAGCACATTAAATAATACAGATAATTGAACAAGAATTGTCAAGTGTCTTCTGATATCAGGCACATTACAGGAGGGAGTGCGCATAAAACTCCATTTCTATGCCCCCATTGTTTATGGTAATTAAGTACACAGATTTATTCCTTGGTCGCCTTCCAAGCTTATGGCAAGCGCCATTGTTGGCTTCTATTAATATGTAATCAGTAAATAGTTTAATTTCCTAATCTGCGGTTGGAGAATTCACTTTCTAACAACTCTTAATTACCACTGGGCTCTAATGAGTCTCGCCGTGCCCGCGGCAGCCGGCCAATCGGAGGCCGGGAATGGGCCCGTCGGAGGGGGAATTTGAATTCCTAGGGCGCCCCTGCTGACTAATGAACTTGTTATTGTGAGCGCCGCTGGGAGCACTGTCCTTCACACACACACACACACACACACACACACACACACACACACACACACACTAGCGCATGTGGTCAGAACAGGAATGAGATAGCAGGTCAATTATAATGTGGAGGGAATGTGTATTTGTTATTGATGAGTCATTACTTTTCATTTTAAAGATCATTATAATAAGAATTATATATTTATATACATATAAAGTTTATTAGCCACATAGCACATAACACTGTTGTAGATGTATGTGTGTTTGAAGTCACTTTCAACGCACACAAAAAAATAAAAAAATAAATCTAGGTGCAACAGTTAAGTGAACAAATTATTGATCTTTGAAAATAATTGATTTTCTAAAATATAAAGTAGATAAGTCTACTTGTACTGAAGATTGGTTATTTTTGCTAGTTTAGCATGACACCATTAAGTCATTAATCAGACTAATCAATTTGGTCAATTATAAAAAAATCTATTCGAATTCGTTGATATATAAATAAATATAAAAAACGGTCTTAATTATTCGATTGAGTAAGTGCTAAGAAAATACTTCATTAAACCAATCATGATTTTAGGGAAATTTGCTTCACCCTTTCCATTACCCTACACTTTCACCCAAATGTTCCTTGTTCACCTAAATAGAGGAAAACTGGATTAATGTCGCTTGAGGGGTGACTCAGTGACTCACCGACAAAGTATGCATAAAACTGTTGCACCCAAGTCAGATATTTTTTTTTATTGCTAACTCACAATTACCAATGGTCACCAAGACGCCAATACCCCAACCTGAGAGCATAGAAAAGGTACACGGTACCGTACTGATATCTCAGCAACAAAATAAACGAAGACAGGCCAACATTATTGGTTGACCAAGACAGTAATGGCCGTAGTTCATTGTGTTTATAATGCTACTGACTGTGGCATTGTTACTTTTATAAAAGGCTATTGTACTACCATAGGAAGAAAAAAAAACATATCGGACCCTTTTTTTAATTGAAATTTCAGCTAGATACCGAGCATCATTCAAATGCTTTTGTGTAGATGTGTAGAAAATCCTCTGGCCTCTCTCTCTCTGTTTGAATACACGTCGCGACCCCCTACCTGGCCTCAGAACCTATTTACACACACCTCCCATTTCAAATAGCTATATAAACCATAACAATGGACGCAATTATCCAAATAATGGCATTTAGCCGCGCCGGAGAGCCAACCCCTCACCTACCAAGCGTTTGATAAGAGATAAACAAGCAGGAGGAGGTAGAAGCAGGAAGAGAATGAGTTCCGTCCTGCTCCAGATTAACATACGTTTAAAAAAATTGCGCTTGAGTTTCCGATAAGATTGATGTGCAGGGGGTTCATAGTGGCACCTTGCTTGGCTTTTTAATCTGTCTTTGTGTCTGGCAGTGGAATGGAGAGGAGAATGGCACAAGGAGATCCAGCAGGGAGCTTAATGTTCTTTAACACAGGACGGATCCTCTCTCTCCTCTGCCTCTGTATCAGAGAGAGAGAGAGAGCATGCCTTCACATCTGAATTCAATGTCTAGAGTTGAAAACCTGTGGCTCACGGCTGCTTCCCTTCACCTAAGGCATACTGTATGTGCAGCCAAATCCTCAGTGTTCATGTAATCTTATCCATACAGGACACAATGTTAATTTTACTTTTTCCTATTTCCTATGGACCTTCAAAATGTCAATGTTAATTTTAATAACTGACCAATGTTTAGGCCCTTTCCCACTTGGTCCGATAACATTAAAAAAATATCGTTTTCAATTGAAGTGGATGGCAGCGTCCACACGACAATGACAAAGCCGTCATAATTGATGTGAACGTCGACATATCGTTATCTTATCGCTTCGGCTCGGCTCACTGTGTTCTAAATAATATGCTGTATTTGTTATAAACTTTCACTCTCTATAGATGGATAGATTGATTGATTGATGGATATGTAATTACAAATGTATTGTTATAGCTTTTAGTTGAGTCATCCAGCGCATACAGGATTAGATGTAAGGATACAAAAACTAACATTACAAGGACATCTGCAGTTTGATTTATTGATTTATTTGCATTTTAGTTTTTGGCTAATTTTCAGAATTGACCCATAATTTTGACCCATAAGTACAACAATTGTTAGCGCTGATTCTCATGGACCCATTCATTGATAGTGTTTTTGTTTTATTTTTGTTTTTTGTTTTGATGTTTCTGCAACGGGCCTCTATCTCGCTCTCTCTGTCTTTGATCCGTTCTTGTGCTTGTCATTCAGAGACAGCATTGTGGCAACATCAGTTCCTCGTTTCACTAAAGATTTAAGCTGAGCTACGTGGGCCGCATGGGGGATAACACACATCACTATACGGACTGGAACATACAGAGAGTGACATTCGCAAGCACACAGAGACTCACACAAACATGCACAAATGCTTGTTCACTCATACTCTTTCTCACATACACACACGCACGCACGCACGCGCACACACACACACACACACACATCTCTAGTCCTGCCTCTTCTCAGCTCAGCAACACAAACAGCCCGTGCCAGCTTTAAGTATATTATCAGGGCCAGTTCTTTCACAAACGTACTGCTAAAGAAGCTTAACATTAATTATTGTAACTTTGGGCAGATTACATCCGTGCCTGCCTTGTAAGCGCAGGCAGACTCATCTTGACCTCCTGTGTGAGAGCTTAAAGACACAAGAATAGCATTGCACCAAGTTTAATGGGATAACCAGTCTAATCTTTCAGCACTAAGACAAGGAAAAGTGTTTAGACTATAATACCCCTCCTCCTCAGCTCAAACAGTGATGGAGGGAGAGAGATGGAAAGAATGGAATAAGGAGACATTATAGACATAGAGGAGGGAAAGGGGGGAGGTGGTGCACAGGCTTGGTGTTCAAACCCTACTTTGTTTTGAGATGGAAAGATGCTCACTCTTCCTGCTCTCACTCTTCCTGCATCTTTCCATCTCAAAACGAAGCTCACAACTTAAACCATCCGTCTCAACCATCCTTTATGTTTCTTGTGTGTTTGTTTAGTTTAGCTGGTTCTCTGTTTGCCAGTGCATCAGTCGGAAATGTCTAACATATTAGCAACTGTATAACCTCAAAACATGTCACATCGCAACATGTTGTGATCTTGTAGATCGCTATTTGGCATATTAGGGGCTTGAGTAGTTAACGAAAGTGTGATGTCTCACGTAGAGCCTAAAAATGAATGGCCATTAACAGCCTTCTGAATACCTCCAAATAAACCAGGCAGCAACTTCTCCACTAAATGTTGATGAGGAAATGAACACCACCAGGCAAGCGTCGAGGCTTCGGACGAAAGCCCAATCTAGCTTGTGAGACACCAGTGATAATGTCGACTGGGAGATTGGGAATTCGCAATTGTTTGGGCATTATCATCGCTGACCTAATTCTTGAGTTAAGCTAATGACTAACGGAGATAAACACAGCCCGAGAAGATGCCGGCTAGCGGCTCTCTTGTTGATTAGGACCCCTGGTCATTTCTTTGGCTTTGATTTGTGGTCATGTATTTTTTTTTTGTGTTTTGTTGTTGTCAGGGTTAGGGAAAGAGCATTTGTTCACTATTCAATGATTTTGTGTTGGGCTTAAGAGAATGCGTTTGTTGGTCATCTTCACTCTGTAGTGTTCCTCCCTTCGGGAGTTCCAATAAGAAGACGTGTGTGGATCACTGCTTTAAAACCTATTGCCTTTACTGGCCTTTGAGGGAACTAAACAAAAGAGTGTGTGTGTGTGTGTGTGTGTGTGTGTGTGCGTGTGCGTCGGGGGGATGTTCACTTAATCTGTGTTCCGACCCAATTGAACCTTGTAGAGACACACACACTCGAAGATGCATGCAAACACACACATGCACGCACATGCACAGTGCATGCAGCCCTTAATCTCTTAGGCCATTTGAATGTTTGAGCAGCAAAACAATTTAATTAGTTAACTCGCAAGCACCAGCGACAAATACCATAACACCACACACACACACACACACACACACACACACACACACACTCTCTTACATACATTCCCAGATGTGCATTGCTGAGGCTTCTCTCTCTCTCTCTCTCTCTCTCTCTCTCTCTCTCTCTCTCTCCCTCCCTCGCCCTCTCTACCTCCCTCTTTCGCTCTCTCCCTCTCTTTACCTCCCTGTCTCTCTCTCTCTCTCTCTCCCCCCTCCCTCTATACCTCCTTCCCTCTTTCTCTCTCTCCCTCTCTCTTCGGCTCGGTGTCAGCCTTTCAGACATTCTTTAACTGCCGCGATGAAAGAGGGATTTTTAGGAAGATTAGGGAAGGGGATCCTCTAGGCATTGTCTGAGAGTCTTCAGATAAAACCAGCTGGGTGGAGGGAGTCAACGGGGGAGAGGAGGGAGGGAGAAAGTGGTTGGGAGGAGGAAAGTAAGCAAGCGCGGGAGGCAGGGAGGAGGCTATAGGCTGATGGGGTCATGGGAGAGGAGGGGAGATACACCTCTGTATTGGCTGACCTGAGATCGGTTTGCATGTCGAATTGGAGTCCTGATGGCGAGTGAAAATACAGTATCACCTCAATCTCGTTCTCCTCTTTACTTTCCCCTCCCATCTTGTGTTCTTTTCCCACTAACGATATTTATCCCTTTCTTTTCTTTGTATGTGTGTCTTTCTCTCTCCTCTCATCTTTCCCCCCTCCTCTTTCTCGTTTTGTTCTCGTGTCGTCCTCCAAAAAGTAGTTGAAGTCGGATAAATCGGGGGGGCCTTCCCTCCCGAGACCCGCCACTGATAGGAGCCATTAACATTTTCTGCGGGGGTTTTGGGGTGTGGGGAGTGGGGGTGGGCCGGGTGGAGGTTCGGGGCCTGGGGGTGGAGGATGGTGTTGGAGAGGGATTGGGAGGTGGACAATGGCCGCTTATGATAATCTCGCCTTTATTGGTCCATCCCCGCCATGGCTTTCATGAGCCGCCTCTCTGCCTGCGAACCCAGCACAGCATCCAAACACAGCACCACACTCCCAGCTGCCAAGCACAGCAGTGCGTGAACACACACACACACACACACACACACACACACACACACACACACACACACACACACACACACACACACACACACACACACACACACACACACCAAATACACACGCATAGTGCACCCACTAATGGAATATCCTTATAGGCATTGCACATTGCCTACACATGCACGATGCACAGTGCATGCATGCTCTGCAGGGTCAAAGCTGTGCATGCAGCGTCTGAGTAATCCAGAGACAGTCTTGTTGTAGTTCAACACTTCTTTTTTTCCTCCATTCATTCAGAATGTCCCTTATTTAAAAGTATCAGCTGCTGTTTGAATTTGAGCTCTCAGACATTTTATTGCTTGTTTCTGTCTCCTATCTGTTTTATTTTGTTTGTTTGTGTGTTAATGTAAACGTAATCTCGCTCCCATCATTTGAAGACGTTCGTTTAAAGGGGACAAATACCTTCTTATACATACAATAGCTCATTAAGTGAATGTTTTCCCCCCTCATTCGTATTATTTGTTTATTAACCTGTTTTGGTGGTCGTTGTTTTTTACTTAGCAAATCAACTGCCCTCAGAAACAACATCATTGAATTTGAATCTGGCCGTCGATGAATCAAGTCTTTCTCATGTTAACGGGTGCCATGGCACTCCACAAATACAGGTTAATGACAGAGGTTAGCCTGGTAATTACACCATTCATTTGCTAAAACATCTGCTCGCCATGCTACCGTTGTCATTCCAACCCCCCTACACACACACACACACACACACACACACACACACACACACACACACACACACACACACACACACACACACACACGTTTAACCCCCCATTTCCCCATTGTAATGAGCACTCGGGGCAACAAACACAGCTGTCTCTCCAAATACATTCCTATTTAAATAGCTATTTAGCCCCAGTGCTTAGTTTTGCATTTGTGTATTGTGTATAGAGCCTGAGGCATGCCTTAACTAATAATAATAGTTGTAGTAATGTTGTAGAGTCGTACCAGTAACACTACTTAATGTAGGGCAGTCTAGTAGAAGTAACAGTACTTTAAGGAGCGTTTTAAAGTGTAACTTTTAAATGGCTACTTTGTTGTGGTCTAAACGCTGTTTACACACGCACTGAACACCGATCCTTAAATATGAGACGAGAGAAGGTTTGAACGAGAGAAATGAGGGGAAACAAGTGGAGATGACGTATGGAAGGAAAGAACAAAACTTGAGGGGAAGAATCGACGAACAAAAGACAGAACAAGGGGAACAAGAGACAGAAATAATGCTGGCAAGACATCCAGAATGTTGGAGTGACAGGAGGGGAGTGAGGGAGGAGAAGCGTGTGAGATAACGAGTTGACGTTAAAACGGTCATTAAATGCGTTCATTACTCTCCTCCCTCCCGCCTTAATGTGTCCTAACACCTACTCTTAATGGCCAGGGAGGAGCCAATTATGCTCAACTGGAGCTGTCTGTCAACAGTATGAGAGGGAGGCGGGGTTAACATGGGGTTATCACTGGTCTGACAACACTCTCTCTCCACACACACACACACACACACACACACACACACACACACACACACACACACACACACACACACACACACACACACACACATATTAGTAGCCTCAACAGGTAGTCAGGTTGATCCACCCCTCCCTCCCCAAACACTTGACGCGTGTGTGTGTGTGTGTGTGTGTGTGCGTGTGCGCGCGCGTGTGCGCGCAGCTATCATAACTAGTTTATCCCTTCTGGCTTTTAGATCAGTGACTCTGCATTAGGTTTAGTGTGGTAGACACAGTATGCTGTAGTTCATAGATGAGGATATTGTCCATTATTTTGTGCCTTTGTAGCTTGGAGTTGTATGTGGTCAGCATTAAGCCTTTGGTGTCAGAAGATTTGTACAGAAAGCTGCAGGTCTGATGCCACTCTTTTTTTCCTCCCTTTAAACACAACCAAAGACCTTTCTGTTTGCCGCTGCCTTTGATTGACTCTTCTTTTTTCTTTCTCTTCTGCACTGTAATTGTATTATTTGTGTTTCATGCATCCTAATGTCATTTTATAATTGTGCTTCCTTTGCTTGATGTTCTCTGTAAAGCACCTCAAATTGCCTTGTTGAAGTGTGCTGTACAAATGGAATAGCCCTGCCCCTATACAGAAATGGAATTGTACAGAATTGTACTCCTAATTCTGCCAGTAGTAATAATGACAAGGGCAACCCAGAGCTGTGCAGCTGTCGCCACAGCACAATCTCACGTCATAGGAAACTTAATACAGGGAATGGAAATGGCTTGAGACACACTTTCAAATGCAGTCAATCTCATCATTCTATCACGGGTAGTTCAGACGCTAAGTACAACAACGTGTTAATCAATAATTAACCTTATTGATCTTTTGACCACCAATTTGCACCATTTATCAGAGATCATTTAATGTATGAAGTTTTATGGCCTAGTCTTTTGATCTGCGTGATAATACAGTGTTGTAGGCCTACTGTGTCAATGCAGACATAGTGGGGCCTTTTCCACCGGCAAAGAACCGGTTCCGGTTCTTTCTCCCGCCTATGGGATGAACCAGAGGGGTGTGCTTTTCCACCAAGAACCGGAGTTGGTTCCGAACCGTAAAAGTTGGTTCAGAACCGGAACCACAAAATCCTTGGTTTTTCCTGTGAACCACCATCTGAACTGGGGGACAATGGCTCTGGTTCAATCTGGTGGAAAGCAAGCCGGTTCGCAAGAACGAACCAAGATTCCAAGAAAGTTGAACCGGCACTGGTTCTGGAACCAAGGTTCTTTTGGTGGAAAAGGCCCCAGTGATATAAAACAGGTATTTCATTACAACTCATCTAATAATAGGAAATATAATCTCTTTCACTGATGTAATTAGCCCCCTACACAGTAAAACCTGGAGTGCTCATGTAAAGTGCAGGTGTCTTTACACTTTCAGAATTAAATGAACACATTTACTGTGTGCATAATGTCATGCCTTGCAATGTACTTGTGAATATCAGAGTTATGCTTAATATACACACGTGAAATAGCTGATCTACAAGTTAACTGCTCATCGCGATAAGGCAGGTTGCGAGCTTGCAGATCGCCTGTTTTAGCTGCGTCGACCAAGTATAAATCAGGCTTTAGTTACTCATAGTCCAGCCGGAGGCTTGAGTGGAACCCTGCCAAGAGACATTGGAACCACCCACCCCCCCCCCCAAAGCCTGTGTGTGCATGTGAGGCAGCCTGGCCACTCTAAAGCAGGGCAGTCACAGGAGGAGCAGTACGTAACAAACAGAAGAGGGTTTGGTTTGTCTAAATCCCACAGATAATGGCTACTGTGTCAAACACTAAAGAGAGAGAGACAGGGGAGGGGCAGCGGTGTGGAGGGGGGGATTACTGTGGCGTTTTGCATCAGTTGATTTTTGCTGGGTGGCCCTTCTTGTCAAAAAGATGGGGGGGAGAGAGAGAGAGAGAAACGGAGAGAGAGGAGCGTTTAACCGCCGTCGTTCACATGGATAGAAAGAGAGCTCTTTAATGCTATCAAAGCAGAGAAGAAATCAGCCAATCATGTATGCTCGCTCTCTCTCTTCTCTCCTCTCTCCTCTCTCTCTCTCATACACACACAAACACACACCTTCTCCCTCTCTCTCAACCATACACACAAAAATGAACTTGTTGTGTACTCACTTTCTGTTTTCTATGGATTACATACGCTGTCGCGCACGCACGCACACACACACACATGCATCACACAGCCTTGCCTGCAGTTGTTGCATCCACTTGGCGATGATTTCAGTGAACATCTGCTCTGGGTCTTACAGCAGTGGTTCTCAAAGTGTGGTCCGGGGACCCCCAGGGCTCCTTGGGGGGGTTCCAGAGGGGTCCCCCAGCAACATTTGTTAATATAGCATCAAAATCAGTTGAGCCACTTTAACCCTGTATTCTACATTTGAAAATGGCTGATCTGCGAGGTGCGAGCTCTCAACATAGACAAAAACAATATGGACGAAAGGAGCTGTGACGTTACCCAAACCCGTTTTCAGCCAATTCAAATCCAGAATCTTGGAACTTTCGGTCCTGAAAAGCAACTGGAAACAAATGCTATTGGTTGGAAGGACAGCAAGGGCGGGTCTTCACTCAGTAGAATCAGAAGAAGCCCTTCATCATCATCATTATCATCAATTAAAATGTATAGTGAGTCCATAATTTACAAAAACTAAACGTATTTATGACAATAACTATGAAGTTAATAAAATCAAGTGTAAAGTCCGATAAAATATTCATTGTAATCAATGGCGTAATTCTTCTGAAGGCAGATGGGGGGAAATAGTGACACCCTCTAGGCTATTAAGCAGAACTGTGGCATTGTCATTGACTTCCTTATCAGATTCTCATCCAGCGGTGAATCCTTACTGCCTGCTCTCAATGCGTCGCAATGCGACACGTTGACAGCATATTAGATCTGCTACTTAAAAAAAAATGTAAACGTTTTGAAAAAAAGAATTTGGAAACATTTAACAACATGATCTTGTACAAATGTAACCAAATGGTTACATTTGTATACAAATGGATAAACCACAATTGGATTTACTCTGTCGGTGTGTGGTGTGTCATTTTCAATCTCGGCGTGGAAAACTGAAATAGATTGTCGATGGGTATCTGTGTGTCTTTCTGCTTCGGTGGAATATCTGCGCAAGTGTGTCAGTGATTGGCGCTATATCTGCGCTATATGTGCACATATGTGGCCACTTGAAACACGCATGCACACACCGTGCCTTAAAGGTGTATATATGGTGTATATATATCTTTTTTTTATTTTGCACGTGGATCAAATTATAGACTTCACATAAGTAGAGAGAAAAAATGAAGAAATAACTCTCAACCCCTGAAGTGAGTGGGGAGAGGAGGGCCAGATGACTGGCCTATTCATTGGCTGATAAGGAGCGATAGGGAGGTTAATAAGCTACGCACCCAGGTCATCACCGGCTTTTCAGTGGCCCGGAGAGGAGGAGAATGGAGGAGGAGGTGGTAAGATGATGAGAGGAGGTGCAGGGGAGGGGAGGCGCTGGTATCGCGGCGAGTATCTGTACTGGTCTCGTCTCTTCCAAAAAGGTCCCTCTAAGTTCTCCCTATCAACTTGTTTAAATGAGGCGGTTCCACCTCGAGGCCGGTGCGCAGGTGAGCGTGCGTGCTCTGCCATGATATTGTGTGTGTGTGTGTTTCAGCAGTAATACGCTGGTACATTTTTAGGCTTATGCCCTTAAATGTCCTTGAGCTACATTACTCCTCTTGAGTGTTTAAACGTTTGAACTGCATATTATATTCAAAACAGATTTAATATTATAGTATTACTGGATCGGAAGGGAGACATTTTATGTTATAATATAGGAGCTTAATACATGAGAGAAGACACTTGGGAAGTTGGGATGCCATTATTTTTGTAATTATTTGGATACAGAGTGCCGCCATTCACTGTGCTTTATTTTGAAGAGCCCCGGAAGCCATGATCGTTTGGTGGAAATTCAATAAATCCGGATGTAGACTGAGATGTTTACTTTCACACGGAAATTAAAAATTCTATCCGCTGCCGACCGCCGCGGCCCAGTGTTCTCTGTGATCTAAGCATTTTTGGAGCAGCAATGAATAGGAGCCTATGGAGATTACACGCATCGAGATTATCGAGTTGCATCATGTGATGATGAAGTTTTTTCGCTCACCAGCGGCCGCCGCAGCACCTGTTTACCTGGTAACCATGGTAATCAGGTAACAAGTCCCTGGACGTGATAACGGAGACATGGTGTCGCACCGCGGTAATTCTTATCGTGTTCCTGGACGTAATTGGCATCGGAAGTGTTAAGTGTGGTGGTAAAGTATTTCTCTGAGGGAGAAGCAGGGATGAAGCACAGCTACTGTATATACAAAGATAAGAGAGAAACATGCGTATGTCATAGGACTAAGCTCTTCCCAAAACAATAGATTGTGGTTGGTGGGTAGATGCGTGTTATTAGCACTTTTATTTTTTAAGTCATTATTTCCAGCACTTTTTCTCCTAGTTAGGGATAGGCCAATTAGATCCTCCCCACGCAGGCATGTACATTGTACAGTAACACCTTTCCACATTGCAAACATGGATCTTCTTCTACACTATCAGCTACTCACCCTGGCTATGAGGAGGACGTACACTACTCGCTCACCTTCCAGTGAGGAGCCCCCACCAGGAGGACATAGCAATGCTTTGACACCCCCAGCTGACAGGCTCAGCTCATATGAGTAAGTGCAGTGCCAAAGATCACCCTCCTTGCCAGGTGTCCCTCCCCCAAACACGGGCCAACTATGTCGTCCAAAGCGGATGCACTGCGGTGGATTAAACCCCTAGACTCTGCAGTGGATCAATGCAAGTTTCTTTCATAAAAGTTAAACTTTTGGTCAGATGACTTTCGTCAGGGCAAAACACCTGTCCATTACTATCCTCTCCATTCTAACAGCATGAGCATGTAACCTGAGGCAAGCAGTCCAGCACCCTCGCCGCCTAGAGGAACAATAAATCACATGTCTAATCAGTTTCTCTCTCAGTTCTTTCTCACTCTCCTGCATTCCTTTCATCACACTGCCGTTTTCTCATCATTCTCTGTCTTTACTGCTGCTTGTGTGTTATCGAACGTGGCGTATACTACGTCGTACAGCGGCGTTGTGTGCTCTAAATATGCAATCTACAAGCAAAGACGGGCAAACAAGTTGGAAAATGGCCCCAAGAAGCATGCTGTGAGATAACGCATCTGAAATAAGGCGCACAGGAAGATATCAGTGAGAGGAGAGTCCTCCCTGTGGACGACGCATGCAGTCCACCTGTACAGCATCAGCACAGCCTCGCATGACCCTGGAGGTCCAAAGCATCAAGCAAAGAGAGACAAGAGGGTGTGCGGTGTCTTTCTCTCCTTACACCCACATGCCTCCCCGCAATCTTGGGCTAATAGCAAGACATGCCCCCCCCCCCCCCCCCCGCTCACTCACACACACACACACACACACACACACACACACACACACACACACACACACACACACACACACACACACACACATCCCCTATTCAGCTATCACCTACTCACCCAGGCTATAATAGAACCCCCTCCCTCAGTGCTAGCAGCTAGCTGGTGAAGATCACGCTGTTAATAGGATGATGCCTTTTTGCCTTTTGTCATGAGATTATGAACAGGGATAGCCTCTTCTCTTTCTCTCCTCTGCTCTCCTCCTTTCTTCTCGTCCTCCCCGCCATTGGCTTGTTCCTGCGAGCGGGTTTGCTGGAGGGCCCGTGTAGAGCTGGAGTGCAGGCGTAGGGTGGCCCAGCCTTTTGTTCACGGAGACGCATTGGTAAAAGTGCTCACTAATGAAATACCTTTTTTAGGGGGTGTCGGCAGGTGAGCTCCTCAATCAGACCTTTTTTTTTCCCTCTCTTACGTTGCACACACACACGCACGCACGCACGCACGCACGCACGCACGCACGCACACACACACACACACACACACACACACACACACACACACACACACACACACACACACACACACACACACACACACACACACACACACACACACACACACACACACCTCATCTGCTCCGTCTTTGCTATATTAATTTCCTGAAGTGCTCTGGTATTGAAAAGGGGGGGAAAAAAACTCAATTCTCCCCCTCTCTTGTCCTTTATTCACACTTACACACGCGCGCACATGCACGCAGCAGCCACGTCAACCTAACCTAAGCCCGCCTAGAGTGTGTGTATGTGTTTGGGAACCAGGTGAAAAGTGTGGTGATAATAACGGTAATGAAGAGCGGTAACAATAATGACGGATGGTAATTGAGAAACGCGATGAAGGTGCAGCAGAACCCTTCCCTGACTTCCTGTCCTCTCTAGCCCTCAGCAAACAGGTTGGAAATCAGCTCATTTAACCCTCATTTGAAATGGTTCTTTAAGAGCGTTGTTTGAGAGTTGGGGGGAGATGTTTAACACAAAAGCTAAAAGGAAGCTGACAAGCACAGAGCATTCTAATTCAGGGGTCTTCAACAGGGGGTCCGGGACCCCTAGGGGGTCCTCAGAGTTACCACAGGGCGTCCTCCCAATCTTTGTGTGATAGAAACTTTTTTTTCTCCGCTTTTATATGAACTCTAGTGTCCTTACTCTGAGCCAAAATTGGCAGATCTACAAGCTCACAACCCCCCCCCCCCAAGCTCACAAAGACCCCTGCTCTAATTGGTTAAAGAGGCTGTGTAAAGTCCCTGACGCCTTCATAGACGCACAGTGGCTGTTATTGAGGTACTGTACACCTGTAATGTCGTCGCTTGGCAACACACGCTGACACAGCTGTAATGGAAAACGTTATATTTAACTATAGGCTATTAACTATACTTTATGTTTAAGCTGATTCCTCCACTTTCAACATTGGAGAGACAGGAAGTACAGGTTGACAGGTGGTGTTGCAAACTGGATTCGAACCCACAATCCCACAAGCGGGTCACTCAACTTACAATGGCAGCTAAACTGTCTGGATCAGTGGTTCCCAAACCTTTTAGCTCGAGACCCAAAAGAGAAATTATGTTTGCCCGGGACCCAAACTAGTGAAAACAGCAGATCTACAAGCTCACAACGCGTCGCTTCACGCTGCATTGTGACTGAGTAGATTGTCTTATTTTCACTACTCGTTAAACATTTGTTTTCTAATTCATGGAATTTCTTTGATTTTTCTTTGATTTACTCATGAAATTACTATTCTTTTACATTTTTAGCTTTTTTGAGGAATGTTTTGAAATAATAATAATGAAAAAAAAATGAAGGGACCCATAAAAATGGGTCCGCGACACACAAATGGGTCCCGACCCAGTGTTTGGGAACCAGTGGTCTGGATGGTTTCCCATGCCTGTTTCTTGCATGTGTGTATGTGCGTGCACGTGTTTCGTTATCTGTCTAGGCAGTAACATCCTCAGTGTTAATTACGGGTCCATTTGTTTCAATTTGAACGCTCTTGCCAAGGATTTTAGTGTGTACCTGTCAGTTCTGTGTGTATGTGTGTCTGCCTTGTGTGTAGGCGCTAATCTTTCTGTGTGTGTGTGTGTGTGTGCGTGTGTGCGTGTGTGCGTGCGTGCATGCGTGGTGGAGGCAGGGCGGTCAGAGCGTCAACAGACAGACAGAAGCTGCCTCCTCCAGCCCATAGTCTGCCAGTCTCTGATAATGTTTATTGATTCTCAGCAAAAACGCAATTTGATGGAGTCGAGGGGGTGAAGGAGTGGAGGGATGGGGGGTGCGCGGGTGGAGGAGGTGTGTGTGTGTGGGGGGTGAGAGAGAGTGAGGGAGTCTTAGTGTGAGAGAGAGAGAGAGAGAGAGAGAGAGAGAGATTGCAGTGGCTGGCCTTTTGCAGTGGGATACGCAGAAAGCTAGTATAGGAAGGCATGCTGTATTTCTGGGGTTTTGTTCGTTAACTAAACGCACAGAGACGGGATGAGGCTGGATGTTCAGTTTCAAATCAATCTCTCTGCATAGATGGAGGCTGCAGAGAAATAGCAGCTTGATTAAGAAAGCATGAGCGACTGTATGTGTGTGCTTGTGACATTCATACATTTTTCTGTATGTGTGTCGCAGAAAGAATACACCGGTTGTGTGCACTGTGGAGTGTGTGAGAAACGTGTTTTACACACACACACACACACACACACACACACACACACACACTGCACCTCTCAAGTTGAAACCTCATAAAATGACCGTTTCATCTCCAGAGTAAATCTATTATTAGGTGAACTGTGTTTGCCCTTGCGTTTACACACACACACACACAAACACACACACACACACACACACACACACACACACACACACACACACACACACACACACACACACACACACACACACACACACACAGCTCTGAGGTGATGGGATTCTTCTGGAGGTCGTCCTGCTGTTAGCTCAGAGGTCAAACATATTTGCCCAAGTGTGTGTGCGTGCATGCTTGCATGTGAGAAGGATGACACGGAAAAGAGATGGAATGTACGTTGTGTGTGTGTGTGTGGCTGTGTGCATACACAAGGATGTGTGCACGAGTAAGACAGAGAGATGAAATGAAGCATGTTAGCAGAGCAAACTCATCCTTTAACCAAAGTCTTTGCCTTTTGTGATGGTGACATCAAAAGAGCTGCGTTAGTGTATGTACACTGGCCCTCCGCTGTACCGTTCATTAAAAGAGACTTTAGCAAAAGATAATCACACACACACATACAATATTACTACCACCCTAACTCCCAACCTCAAGATCTCACTATCACAGCCACTGTTTCTCCCATGTTTAACACTGTTTAACACCACTTGATTACATGATTGCTAAGCCCCACACGCGTACGCGTGTGCAAACGTACATACAGACACACACACACACACACACACACACACACACACACACACACACACACACACACACACACACACACACACACACACACACACACACACACACACATGATTATGCTCTCAATGACTTCCACTCCCTCACTATCTCTCTCCTTCTTTCTATCTATCTCTCTCTTTCACTCTCTCACTCTCTCCTCCATCTCATTGAAAGCTGCAAAGCAAGCAGTGTTTGACAAATGACACCAGAGGAAAAAGCAACCATTGAACCCCCCCCCCCCCCCCCTCGTTCTTTCTTTCTTTCTGTTCTGCCTGTCTTTTTCATCCAGAAGAGAGAGGGAGAGAAAGAGTGAAAGATGGAGACAGAGTGTGAGAGTGAATAGGTTCATGTGTTTCCTTTCAGTCCATATTATGTACAGGTTCAATGAAACGCAGGAGCCATTGTGGTGCTGTCGAGGGCCCACTAAAAAGACCCAGCACTGTTAAGCCCCTTTTCGACTGCAGTTTTAGCACCACACCACACCACACTACACCACACCACACCGCACCACATAAAAATATCTACATTTTCCATTACAAAAAAGTACCCCTATCGGTAAGAAACAAATTGACCCTTTTAACTCTGATTATTATACAATATACATTTGTATTACAACTATCCTAATTATAATGCACTGTAATGGATTATAACTGTGATTATAATACATTATAAAGTATTAATGTATTACTATGATAATTAAAATACACTATAATAGATTATAATAGTGGTTATAACACAATAGAATCTATTATCATGTATTACGACTATATCCTGGTGGTCTAAATGAAAAGTGAGTGAGTGATCAGTCATTATGAAGTGTTTGGCCCTGTTTGGCCTAGCTCAGACCTACTCTAGAGTGGATACTTTTTAGTACCCTGTTTAGTACCACCTTCACACCACTCTACCCAGCTCCTTGTAGTGGAAAACCTGGCACAAGTGGGCGGTGTGGTGTGGAGTGGTGTGGAGTTGGGCCAGTGGAAAATGGGCTTTAGACACCCCGCCACCACGTCCTGACACACACACACACACACACGTGCACATGCGCGCACTTAAAGTCATACACCCTATACCAGTGGTTCTCAAACATTTTAATTAGGGATGTCCCGATCATGTTATTTTGCTCCCAATCCCAATCCCGATCACATATTTTTGCTCCCGATTCGATCCCGATCCTTCCTGATCCGATCTTTTGGCAATGCATTAAGGAAAAAGAAAAGAAAAAATGCTTTTATGTTGTCCCTTAAGGTTTTTTTTTTTATTTAAATAACAGTATCCAAACTATCCATTCTATCCAAGCTTCTTTTTTCACTTAGTGCAGCATTGTATCAAAACAAATTAAAAATAAAGCTCATCAGCTTATATATTTTTTAAATATATAAAGACAAGATGTTTCCCGATCTTTTTCCCCAGATTCTGATTTTTTGAAATCGGCCCCGATCTCCCTGAATTCCGAACTCCCGATCCGATCGGGACATCCCTAATTTTAATTTCAAGGACCCCCATAACTTTGAGAGTGTACAAATGAGAGCAATTGGACCTTTTACTGTGCAGAATCCGACAGAGAGAGGAGAGAGTGAGTTGTCAGATTGACTTGAAAATGGCTTTGACTCGTTCTCTCACTGCCTTCCCTTTCAACCTGTCTCGTCCTTTAAAGCCAGGACTGGAGAGTCTCTCCTGCTTTTAATCCTAACGCTCTCTGTCCGTCTGTTTATTCTCTCTGTCACTCTACACGGTATAATTGTGGGTGTTAATTGAACTGTATTAATGTAACCAAATGGATCAATCAACACTGAGGATTTTCCTGTGTAGGTCTCTCCCTGCCTTTCTCTTTCTCTCTCTCTCTCTTCGCTAACAAGACTCCTTGAGGAGCCGCTTTGCCACTCACATTAATTAAATCAAACCTTCAGTAGGAGCTACTTACCCACAATCCCTCCCTCCAGTCACGGCCACCAACCCATCTGATTATGCCCTCCCATGCATATTCACATCGCTGCGGCGACGGCCCCTTAACGAGCTTGTACCCAATCACAGGAAACAATGTTCATCCTGTTCTGTTCACCCCCTCTTTCTTTTTCTCTTCTGTCTTTTCCCGTCTTTAATCTTTGACTCCCCGATCCCCACTGATATGGGACCGTCGGACGGAGAGAACGAGGAAAGAGAGAGAGAGAGAGAGAGAGAGAGAGCATCTTGGCCATGGAGGAAGAGAGGTTTGGGTCCAACACCCCCGACACCTCCCCTCTTCCTCATCCCTCCCGTTTCCCTTTCTCTTCTCCTCCTTTTTAAATGTCTGATAGACAAATTGGATTAACAGCTATTGGATTAAACAGGGTGAACGCCGGGAGAAGAAATGAGACAAACGCGCTGTGATCACGGCTTTTCATGTCACTTCTTTCTTTCTGTCTGTCTCTCTTTTAAACGAGGCCCTTTCCCTCCCTCTTCCACGCTCGCTTTCTTCAACTTCCGCTTTGCTTTTCCTCTCGCCTGTCTCGCTTATCTCTCTTGGCGTACGTCTTGACTCTCTGTCAGGCTGTCTTTCTCTGTCCAGCATCCTTCCTTCAATTCACCAAGAAAGAGGTTTCTGTTGGGGCTATGGCTGAAGAAGAAATGTATATGTATGTTGTGTATATATATATACCGGTATATAAACATACATACATACTTCTCATAAAATTAGAATATTGTGTGAAAGTTCATTTTCTTCTGTAATATAATACATTGTTTTAAACTTTCATATATTTTAGATGTGTTGTGCATGCAGTGAAATATTTAAAAGCTTTTTTTGTTGAAACTTTGATTTTTATGGCATACAGCTCATGAATATCAAAAATCCATATCTCAAAATATTTGAATATTCCCACACAAACGCTCAAAAGAAGGATTTATAATACAGAAATGTCAAACTTCTGAAAGGTTGTGTTAATTTATACACTCAGTACTTGGTATGGAATACTTTTGAGTCATCTTTTGAGCTCATCTGTGTGGTTGAGTCTGTTGTCTCTCATCTTCCTCTTGACAACACAACACAGATTCTCTGTGGGGTTCAGGTCAGGCCAGTTTGGCAATACCATGGTCAGTACACCAGTTACTAGTAGTTTTGGCTCTATGGCTCCATTAAGCTTTTTCATTAAGCTTTTTTTTTTTTTTTTTACTTCTATCTACTAGTCATGATCGCGATCAAACATGGCAGCCATGTTTGTTTACATTTGAAGAAAACAATGGCTGCTATATCATGAATGCCTGACGGATTTCCAAGCAGATCTTTTTTTCTTTTTTTTGAAAGCTGAACAGCATGCACA
>NC_137833.1:25867350-25962350 GCF_963921795.1 Nannobrachium achirus
CTAGTGCTACCATCAGGCAGATTTTTGCAAAACACATTTCTGGACACTGCTCCTACAGATTTTGGCCTAAAATCACGCAAAGCGCTACACAGTATCTCTAAAGTCATGTCATCATCATGGATCTGTCCCATTTCCCATATTCCCTCCTGATTGGCTACGATTGCCTTCTAAAGTTTGTGTTTGCGATGTGACGGTCGCTAATCTCCCGATTAGGGGGTCTTGATTATCATCAAACTGTATCACTGCAACCACCAACATAATAACCAATCAACCAATAGTTGATGTTATACAGCCGTGCTCGGATAGTATTCTTCTTGTAACCCAGCCTGTAGCCTTTATTCCAAGTGTAAAGATAGTGACTGCTTTATTGCGATCTGACGGTCGCAATTACTATGAAAACCTCCACGGGCTGTCTGTCAGTCAGTCCCTCCGTCTGTCCGTCACGTGACGTCACGTCATACTTTTGGCCCTACTCTTATCTCCGGCACCGTTGCCCATATCCATGCCAAACTTTGCACACACAACTTTGTCCCTCCTGGGTCCTAAACTGTGAATTAAATTCCCCATTGCAGTCAAAGCTGCAGGGTTGGAACTGGTATCCAAGTTTCTTCGAGTTTCTATATCGTTCTCTCTGCACTCTGTGACTATTTACCTTGTTGTTTGTTGACTAGTCCTCGTGCTTACTAATGCTTAATGGCATTATATTTATTGACATTAGCAAGCTTGATCATGGCTCGATCATGGCAAGCTCGATCATTGTCCAGGGGAAAAAATCTCCCAGTGGCATTATGGCTGCTGAGCCACTTTCCATGTGGCAGTGCAGATGCACATGCACGACTCACGAGTCCCTGTGTTTGTACTGTGTGTTTGTGTGCACGTGCAAGTGCATGTAAGTGCATGCATGCATATGTACTGTGTGCATGATGTATAAACTGCATTACACTGAGTGTCAGCCGGTGTTAAGTTGAGTGTGTGGTGTGTGTGTGTGTGTGTGTGTGTGTGTGTGTGTGTGTGTGTGTGTGTGTGTGTGTGTGTGTGTGTGTGTGTGTGTGTGTGTGTGTGTGTGTGTGTGTGTGTGTGTGTGTGTGTGTGTGTGTGTGTAGTGCAACATTAACTGTCGGCAGGTGTTAAAGCTGTTTCTATATTTTTTGTGTGACGGCTCAGGTTGAGTGATGTGTGAGGGATATGTGCTGCCCTAACAGTGAGAGAGACTCCAGTCTGTAAAGCAGCTCGACGGTAATCGCTCAGCTAATCCAGGCTCCGCTAGGAGTCGTATTGACATCGGGAATGCACTGTGTGTGTGTGTGTGTGTGTGTGTGTGTGTGTGTGTGTGTGTGTGTGTGTGTGTGTGTGTGTGTGTGTGTGTGTGTGTGTGTGTGTGTGTGTGTGTGTGTGTGTGTGTGTGTGTGTGTGTGTGTGTGTGTACGTGTGTGTACGTGTTTACACAAGCATATGTTGGAACATGTGCCCCTGACTTGCACACACTCGGTCTCACACAAACATCTCTTAAACGTCTTTAAGCTCTGTGGGTACAGTAGGAGTATGTTTATCTGCATTTATCTTGCCTGTGTGTGTGTGTGTGTGTGTAATCTATTTCCTCATTTTGGCTTTGTTCCAGAGTATTAACCTGTGCATGTATGAGTTTGTGTAAAAGTATTGTTAGGCACATTATAATACTGACTAAGAACTTAAAATCGAGATGAAATTCAAATGCATTTTTAACGCTTTTTAGAGCACACCATCTCTTATGAGTAGCTAGCTTAGCATTGTGCGTACCATACTATTTCAGTAGAAGACGATAATGTTACTGCAGCCACTGTTTGGAGAGAAGGAGGGGATAAAAGGCACACATGAGCGTGTATCTGATGATGTCGTTTACTGACATATTCTGGTGTTTGACTTCTGCAGTTAGTTATACTAGACCTTACCCGTACAAAGATATGTGCTCCAAAATATGTGTGGGTTGTGGGGAAAGTTACTGTAACTGGTGCGTGCGTGAGAATATGTGGGAGCATCATAATGTAAGGAGCAGCCCATGGAGGAGTGTATTTATGATTTCCATACCCGTTGGAAGATGACCCGGTGCATGCATGACCCATGCGAGAGAGAGAGAGAGAGAGAGAGAGAGAGAGAGAGAGAGAGAGAGAGAGAGAATGTGTGTCTCTTCACTGCAACATTCCTAACTGTGAGAGAGGTGTGTGTGGGGCTATGGGATCCCATGGCCTGGAGGAACAGACCGTAACCCTGACAACAGGCTGAGCTGAACAGGCTGTGCTGTACAGAAGTGGTGAAGAAACGCTAATAAATAGCTTGAATTTGGGAAAAATGAAAATCGGGCTCCGTCAGCGTCTGTATAATGCTAATGGCCAATGCCATGTGAAAATTGGGATCAGTTGCTGAAGAGATAAAGGTGGAAATGCATTGTGACTGACCTACTGACTGACTGACTGACTGACCTCTCTCTCTAATTATATAATGGATGTTACAAAGTTCATATCGTCACTGTCAGGCAGAAACCTTGTATCTCCAAGTTTCACATTTGTACAGTATGTTTTTTTGTTTGTTTTTTCTCGTAAATGAAAGCACTACTTCATAAGAAAGTGTCGCACAAAAGTAGTGAAAATAGCAGATCTATTATAGATCGGCTATTTTTAAATAGTTTTTAAAATAACAAAAAAAGGAAGGTTTTGGACATACAAAGTTTCCACGACAACGATATACTGTATGTCACAACCATTAAACAAGAGCAACAACTCAACATCTTAGTGGTTCTGATCATGGGAATTAGGGGTGGGTGATATGGTGATACATATCGTTGATACAATGTCTCCACGATATGCCTTTTCAGAGATATCGTATATATCGTGATACAATTGAGGGAGTATTTTAAAAAATCCTGTTGAATTGTTAATACAGAGATTCATTGCAGAATTCATTTAAACCTGCATTTTTGTCTAAATCAGTATTTCTCAAACTTTAAAATGTCAAGGTCTCCCCTTAACTCTGACGGTATACAGTCTTTAATTTGTATTCTGTCAGAGTTAAATACTTGTAAGGATCAATTTAGACCTCCCAAAAGGAACGAAGAGAGTCCCTGGACTCCACATTGAGGACCACTGGTTACTCCTTTTTCTTTTAGTTTTTGTTACCTTGTCCCTTACCTTGTTGTACTGTTGAGTAACTTGAAAAATAACCATAAAAACCAACATGAAAAAGAATTGTGATAAGATTGTGTATTGTGATACAGCTTGGGAAAATATTGTGATATTGTATTTTTCCATATCGCCCATCCCGGCCCTAATGGGAATGGTGTCTTACCAGATGTGTAACCAAATATCTCTCTCTCTCTCTCTCTCTCTCTCTCTCTCTGTCTCTCTCTCTCTCTCTCTCTAGGTAACAATAAGGAGGAAGAAGAGTCAATGATGCAAGAGTGGTTCATGTTGGTTAATAAGAAGAATGCCCTGATCAGACGACAGAACCAACTCTCTCTACTGTAAGTAACTGACTGACACGCTGTTGCACTCATGTGCACACGCAAACACACACACACAATTAAACACTGCTGTCTGTTTGCTTGGTCAGTCTGATAATCTGGCAACCCATTCGGGGGCACAACCTGCTTTTTTTCCGTGTTAAACAGGAACTCGGTTTAGCTCCTCCCCTTTTCAGTACGCTCCATCCCCTAGGTCAGGGGTATTCAACTAGATTAGGCAGGGGGCCACAGTTGTAAAACCAGTAAGACTCCCTAATCGGGAGATAAGCGACCGTTGGTCGCTTATCTCCACAAATAGGCCAAAAGTTTGTTTTACCAAAATCGTCCTGATGGTGGCGCTAGATGGGACAGATGCGTTTTGATTACATGACTGTAGAGATACTGTGCGATTTGTGTGATTTTAGGGCAAAATCTGTAGGAGCAGTGTCCAAAAATGTGTTTTAAAAAATCGGCCTGAAGGTGGCGCTATATGGGACAGATCCATGTTGATGAGATGAGTGTAGACATACTGTGTAGCGATTTGTGTGATTTTAGGGCAAAGATTGTAGGAGCAGTGTCCAAAAATGTGTTTTAAAAAATCGGCCTGAAGGTGGCGCTATATGGGACAGATCCAAGTTGATGACATGAGTGTAGACATACTGTGTACCGATTTGCGTGATTTTAGGGCAAAAATTGTAGGAGCAGTGTCCAAAAATGTGTTTTGCAAGAATCGGCCTCATGGTGGCGCTAGAAGAGGGCCATGTGAGAAATGAGGGGTGGGGTCTCCGCGCCGCCGAGGCGGACGAATAGGTACCGGTCCCGGCTCTCCCGGTCGCTCCTAGCCCGAGTTAAGGCATTTTATGTGAGCTGCAGTGGAGAGGGTCCTCCACTGGGGGCGCCACCACTTTTGCATCCGTTCTGGAGCACCAGGAGTTGGTGGTCCCCGGGAATTCCCTGTGAGCAGCCCCGTTGGGGTGGTCATTTTTGCACATTTGGTCATTTTTTACACCTGGGGGTCCCCCAGGGACCTGGGGGTCCCTGGGGCTCCGGGGGTCCTTGGAGGTTGTAGTTTGGCAGGCAAAGAGTTTGTGTGAAAATTTTGGCATGGATCGGGGCAACGGTGGCGGAGATATGAGTAGGGGGAAAGTGTGACGTGTGATGAGTGACGTGACGGAGGGAAGGAAGGAAGGAAGGAAGGAAGGAAGGACAGACAGACAGACAGACAGACAGACTGACGGCTGGTGGAGGTTTGGATAGTATGAGAGTGTAGTAAAATTACCTAAAGAAAACAAAAACAAAACACGGTTGACCGTTTGAATGGAAAACATTAAAGCACAACTTTTTTTTTTTTTTTACAACACGGGTTCATATTTTAGATTGTAATTAGAGAAAGAAAATGTGAGTGTTAAAATGTTTTAGCTCAGACACAATAAGCCGGCGATTACTATTTACAGAAACACTACTAGCCCCCATAAGTTACATCTGCCCATGAATGATTGCGGTGCATCTTGGGAAAAGAGCTTATTGTGTCTAAAAAGACATATTTAGCCACTTGTACGCATGCCCCTCTCCACTGAAATCTAAATAATTAAAATGGCTTAAACGATAGAAAGCAGTAAATGAAAACATTTTAACACTCATCTTTTACAATCTAAAATATGAACCCTTGTTGTAAAAAAAAACAAAGTTGTCCTTTAAAGGACCACTTCACCCATTCAATCTTTTAGGCTAGGAATTGATGTGTGTGCAGAGAATCCTTATTGGCTGAGCCCCCAACATGCCATCTCCCTCCTTTTGTAGCTACTTACTTCTGAGATTTGAGTGGTTTTGGTCCTTCACACCACAGAAAGAATTCTACATCTCGTCCATTGGTTTGTATTTCATTTAATTCATACAAACATGGTTGTCCCAGGTTCGATTCCAGGTAGCAATGTCGATGTGTGTCCCTGAGCAAGACTCTTAACCCCTAATTGCTCACGCGCTCCTTGTGGGCAGTGAATCAACTGGGTTGGGCTGAAAATACTGGATTTCCCTCGCGGGAGGAAATAGGTATCTATTATTATTACTCTTTTCACAAAAGGACCCTGCCAGGGACCCGCACACAGAACACATTGAAATGCATGCTTCCTACAGTACTTTCTCAAATTCAAAATCAAAGCCTGTGCACTAAAAAGGTATGGCACAGAAATAGTCCTCTCAAACATCAAAATGTGTAAATGTATGAAGCAGTCAGTACCATGTCCATTAAGGTCCTAAAGTACCTACAGCACATACAGTACTGTGCAATGGAATATTTTACACTTTTATACTATAGCACAAAACACTGGTCAGCAGGCAACATGTTGATGTAGCCTAACAGTTTTGGTTATGAAAAGCATTTAAAAAAAAACATCCAATAATATATGTATATTAAAAAATCACACCCGTGTGAACTGAGCGGTGGTTTACCCCCCCCCCCTTCCTCCCTGTGTGTGTGTGTGTGTGTGTGTGTGTGTGTGTGTGTGCGTGCGTGTGTGTGTGTGTGTGTGCCTGGCCTGGCCTGGCCTGAAAACAGCGCCCCTCCCTTAACATGTGTGGGCCTAAAAGGTACTACACCACAGGCTTGAGGCTACATACAGACCCACCCACCCACATACACGCATTACACGGACACATACACGGATACACGGAGACACACACGGCCACGCTATGGAGACGGTGTGACCACCGCTCAAAAATCACACCTGTGTGAACTGAGCGGTGGTTCTCCCCCCCCCCCCCCCCCCCCGTGTGTGTGTGTGTGTGTGTGTGTGTGTGTGTGTGTGTGTGTGGCCTGGACAACAGCGCCCCTCCCTTAACATGTGTGGGCAGAAAAGGTACTACACAGGCTTGAGGCTACATACAGACCCACCCACATACAAACAAACTAACACACAAACATACATACCTACACACACGGCCACGCTATGGAGACGGTGTGACCACCGCTCAAAAATATATATTGTGTAAAAAAGAAAAGCATTGCAGATGCCATAGAACCCCAAATCATAACTGACTTCAGAAACTTCCCACTGGACTTCAAGCAACTCTGACTTCAGAAGGTTGTAATACAGACTTTTGATAATGATGATAAAAAATGTAACAAATAAAGGTTTGGAATAATTCACTGAATGTATCTAGGTGCTCCTGTGTTTTTCCTACTAATAATTAAGGCTGTAGCGGCGACAGATTCTGCTGTTAGCAGGATCTGTCTTGGCAGATTAGTCTGCTGATTGTTTTCTGTGTGAAATAATGAAAAGGGGGGGGGGGCATCTACAATAAAACCTGTCTTATGGGAACATCAAAACGAACAAAATAACAAGCTAACAGCAAGCTAAAACACTCGAGATAAGAAAAATCATAAAAAATGAAATAAGATGAACTGAATACAATCTATACGACAGCCAAGCTTCACCACTCCATCTCTCTCACTCTCTCTCTTTCTCTCCCCCTCTCTGTCACTCTGTATCCACATTGATTTACATGCAGACTCAATATGAAATCAATACAATTGTAGCGATCATAACTCCATTGCTAGTCTCTTTGTGTGTGGTGAGCCACAACACGGTGGGATACACACATACACAGACATTACACATACACACACACAATAACACACACTGCTTTTTTCTCCATTTGCGGCTGTTAGGATTTCAAAGGGGACGAGTGAAGGAGAGATTGAAGTATTCATAATCACATTATATGGTGGAAAAAGGGAGGCTTTAAAGTGGCCAATTGACAGAGGGGGCTGATTATTAGGCCTTTCATTTCTGTCTTTGTGGCGGAGAAGAGGAAAAAAGGCTCCTCTGAAGGACAAATTCTATTAGCGGCAGAATTAGCTCATTTTCCAATACGACTGAAAGAGGCAGGAATTGAATTTGTGTGACGATGCCCGACACCCCGCTTCCACACACTCATATACACACAGAGAGCATCTATACAAACACAGGTGCACACATCATAATACAGTATATAGACGTTTATACAGGGCATGAAATTAACTTTCTGGATCACCAGCTAATATGGCTACTAGACTTTAGAGTTACAGTGCCAACTGCTCAGGAGTTATGCTAGTTCAAGTCACTGCATTAATTGATCAATGTTTTATCATATTGATTTGTTTAAAAAAAAAAGAACAATGTCTTAACCGCATTAACCCTGGCACCCCTATTTTCTTCTTTTTAAATAGCAGGTCCACAACGCTCAAAACACATCGCGTTGCACATGAACTTGTAGATCACTCTACGTGTTTGTGTGTGTGTGTGTGTGTGGGGGGGGGGGGGTCATTTATGTAGTAAATGTAGTGGATTAATGTGAGGCCAGCCGAAGGTCCTTGACTAGTGGTTGAATCAATGTTTATTGCAGGTTTCTTTAAGTGCTTAATGATTAACCATTAACATATTGATGAACGTTGTTGTTGTTCTTTTCTGCCGCAGGGAGAAAGAACACGATCTGGAGAGACGCTTTGAGCTGCTCAACAGAGAACTGAGAGCTATGCTAGCTATTGAAGGTAAGAGCAATATACACACACACTCATACACACTCACTCACACACACACACACACACACACACACACACACACACACACACACACACACACACACAGACACACACACTTCTGCATCACACAGTATCAACCGGTGTTCATAAGAATAGTTTGTTGTATATTATGTCAGGGCTTTGTGACTCCATAATACTGACTGATAGCGACCATCAGGTCGCAGTTACTATCAAAACCTCCACCGGCTGTCATTCAGTCTGTCTGTCCGTCACACGTCACGTCACACCATGCCAAACTTTGTAAACACACTTCTTGGCTGTCAAACCACAACCTCCACCCCTCATTTCTCACATGGCCCTCTTCTAGTGCCACCATGAGGCCGATTCTTGCAAAGCACATTTTTGGACACTGATCCTACAGATTTTCACGCAAAGCAGGACACAGTATCTCTAAAGTCATGTCATCAACTAGCCCCTTACGTTTCTGAATTTACCTTTTTTTATATTTTGATGACGGTAAATACAGTCACTTGCTTGTCCATTGGGTCTCTCTGATACGCAATGCTACCACAGTCTGGTCTCGGACGAATACAGCGTCGCTCAGATGTTGTTGAGATTGTTTAAAGATACCCAGAACTGCACTAGCAGAGCGCGGAAACGTGTGCGAAGCGCCGCAAATCGGCGATGCCATTAAGTATCATTAATTTATCTGAAAATTTAGCAGCTTTTTCCAAACTGTCTCTCGCGTCACATGTCCCGCCTCCCCACGGCGTCTTTTGGCTAGCTGGTAGTGTCAGCCTGTCTCTGATAGATCAGAGGCAGGAACGTAGCCAACCACACCGCAGGGATGCGGGATATGTGACGTAACGAGGAAGCGAGAGACAGTTTGGAAAAAGCTGCTAAATTTTCACAGATAAATTAATGATACTTAACGGCATCGCCGATTTGCGGCGCTTCGCACACGTTTCCGCGCTCTGCTAGTGCAGTTCTGGGTATCTTTAAACAATCTCAACAACATCTGAGCGACGCTGTATTCGTCCGAGACCAGACAGTGGTAGCGTTGCGTATCAGAGAGACCCAATCTACAAGCAAGGGACCCCACATTCACCGACGTCAAAATACAAAAAGAGGTGATTTTGGGGTCCCGAGAGGGGCTAGTCATCAACATGGATCTGTCCCATTTCCCATATTCCCTCCTGATTGGCTACCATTGCCTTTTAACGTTTTGTATGCGTATGTTTTCTGTGTGTGTGTGTGTGTGTGTGTGTGTGTGTGTGTGTGTGTGTGTGTGTGTGTGTGTGTGTGTGTGTGTGTGTGTGTGTGTGTGTGTGTGTGTGTGTGTGTGTGTGTGTGTGTGTGTGTGTGTGTGTGTGTGTGTTCTTATTACTATACTTGTGAGGCCACACAATTATTGTAGAATTTGAAAAATACTGTAAGCATTGAGGACTATTTTCCTTGAGGAGAAATACTGTTGTAGATGTCATGATTCAAATTATGTTTTTAGCTAGGTTTGCAATTATACTTAGATTGGGATTAGAGTTGGGATTATGCCTTTAGAGTCTAGGTTTAGGGTCTAGGATGGTAGATATGCATTTAGAGGTTAGGTTTAGGGTAGTGGTTCTGCCAGGTTTATACTTAGTTGCGTGCCGGTGTCGTGCACAAAACATAACACACTAGTTAGATGCCTCAGAGCGACCAGTTACCCATATATGGAGACCCCTGGTACCCATATATGGAGATCCACATACTTTATATGGAGATATGCTGTGAGAGCCCTAACATGCTTACTCAGTTATTCGTCATGTGAAAGACCTATGACGTATATGACATCTGACATCATACATAATCCCTTTTATGCCCATACATGGAGATCCCCATCTGTAGAACCAGACCGATACGGTCAAGCTGTGACCGTTCACATACTAAACTAAACACTGCACCGCATTGTGATCTTGTTGATCGGCTATTTCCATTTAGGGTTAAAAATGGCATGCAAAATATTTGTACAAAATAGGCATCTTAAAATATTCATGTCCTCACAAGTATAATAATAGAAAGGTGTGTGAGTGTGTGTGCCAAGGTGTGTCTGAAATACGAGTCATTCATCATCATCATTCTGAGTGTGTAGATGAGAGCAGGTTTGAGCCAAGAGGAGTTGTGTGTTTGTTGGGGTGTGTTGAAACTTGAAGTACTTTCACCCTGTTCTCCCCGCCATGCTGCGGAGGGAAGACATATTTTGTCTTTGATAAGTAATGCTTGTAGGTTGCAACATCATCAGTGCATTATGAGTCCTTAGGAACAGTTGAGGCTTGGTCTGTGATGGTATGGAACCTTTCTTAACTCATTGAATGCCCTTTTCAAGATGGCCGCCAAGTACCAGGATGCCACGTTCCTAAATTTCTAGTGCACGGATCAATTTTTAGTGCACGGATCGTGCACGCCCATGCACCATATGTGTAGTACTTTTTAACAGCTTTCAAACAAAAAAATCCGCTTGGAAATCCGTTCAGGCATTCATGAGATAGAATCCTTCAAAGTCAGACAAAACAAACACTGCCACCTTCCTAAATTTCTAGTGCACGGATCAATTTTTAGTGCACGGATCGTGCACGCCCATGCCTAGATCATGCACCATATGTGTAGTACTTTTTAACAGCTTTCAAACAAAAAAATCCGCTTGGAAATCCGTTCAGGCATTCATGAGATACAAGCCTTCAAAGTCAGACAAAACAGCCATTTTTGACATTTTGAAAGATGTGTTTGTTATGGGGCTAAACATGCAATTTCGCAAATTGCGATCATGCCTAATACATTTGAGGCATTTTTATAATTTTTTTTATAATTTTTTTTTTTAATTTATTTTTCAAAATGGCTTCCAACTCGGGAAACTCGGGCTGTGGCAGCCTGGGACTACTGTAATAACTCGTGAAACTCGGGCCTTGGCAGTCAATGAGTTAAATGCAGTGAAAAAGCCACGTATTGTGGCAGTTAGTTCATCTGTTTAATGTTCTTTATTTAATTATAACTGTAATTTTGTTATTTGCTCAATTGTAATCCCACCAACAACCATTATGCTCTTGGTAAGTGCGAAAATAAGTTTATACTAATATAATTAATTGTGACCGTAGGTCAGAACCGGCACATCATGTCCGTAAATGTGTGGGTAACGCCTGACACTATGGTTACCCTAACACATCACTGTGACATCACAGGTGACATCACAGTGATGTCAGATACTGAGGGCAGGGATAACGCCTGACTCTGTGGTTCCCCTGACACATCACTGTGACATCACAGTGATGTCAGATACTCAGAGCAGGGATCTCCATATATGGGCATAAACAGGTTACCTCACAATGGTGTGGCTGGTCCAGACAGGGATCTCCATGTAGGGACATAAAAGGGATTGTATGTTGTGATGTCATGGGAACAGAATCCATTTTATGCCCATATATGGTATCTCCATATATGGGCATAAAGGGATTGTATCCCAGTAGGAGAACCACACTAACAGAAACCATAAATGGCCAAGACAGATGGGGGCGAAGTCGCTTTTCGCCCTTAGGCGTCTTACTGGTAATCTATAGCGACTTCGCCCCCATCTGTCTTGGCTATATGGTTTCTGTTAGCGTGGTTCTCCTACTGGGATACAATCCCTTTATGCCCATATATGGAGATCCATAACAGAATCCCTTTTAATGCCCCTGTTAGATGTGGGCTTAATATTGATGACATCAGGGATCTCCAATATGTTTTTGTTGTTGTTGTTGTTTGTTAGTTAATTCCTCCATACTAGTGTGACATTAGGTAGCCTTCATTGTTAGCCGGGAGCAGGCTAATTTGAATTCCTAGGCAGCGCTCCTTGACAAGGATTAAGATCGCAGAGCTTTTTTATTTTTTTATTTCAAAGGATCTCAGCAGCCCTGATACTTGATCAATGCTATCTATCTCCTTGCCAGGCCTCAACAGTGGATGCCTGATTTGAAATCTAGCCTCACCAACACTGAGAGAGGAGGAGGGAAAGGGTTAAAAAAAAACTGAAACCTGTAGTTATACTATTGAGAGCTTGTTAGTTATACCACGGATCGGGGGGAAAACGTCAGCCATTGTGAGGTATCAAAGTTGTCAGGGGCGCCAGGCAAGTTTAATCCCCTTCGACGCCGGCCTCTTTGGCAAAATGAACCTTTTGGCAATCAATGCTAATTGATTTTGACATTCGACATCGGACCCCTACACACCCCATCCACACACACATACAACACCACACACAGTCACGGTAAAAACATTTTCACAATGCACGCACACATTATAGTGACACACACACACCCACACACACACACACACACACACACACACACACACACACACACACACACACACACACACACACACACATACGGCCATGGTAATTTCACCGGGCAACTGATAAGCTACCTGGTCCATAATAAATCAATTGTAATTAGCTGAGGAGGGCGAACTGGGCCAGGCAGGAGGCGGGGCGATGGGGGTTTGGGGGAAGGGGCGTCAGACATTCCCAGCCAAGCAGGAGAAGAACAGACACCCAGCTCTGGGTTGATTGCTCCCGTCTGGTTTTTCTATTCATCTGCCTTTTATTGAGTTTTCCTGGTGATTCTAATAGGTTGACGCACTGATAATCTGCAGCAATCGAACTGCAAGATTACAACCATCTCAGGCCGTTCGCTACGCTGGTATTCCACTGGTGCAGCTTGGTAGGCCTCACTGAGCCTGCTCATTCCTCGGCAGACAGCTCGGGTTCAAAACGGTGGAAATTGCATTGATGGCAAAAGTCCATTTGCCTCTGTGTTTAGCCAGGTTTCAGTCATCTCACACAAGGTGGTAACAGACAGCATCCGACTTCCACCAAGTTGTGTGATGTGTGCTTGCTGTACCCTGCAGATGTTGTTAATGTCACTTATTTTTTACTTTTTTCGAACGAATTATATATATATATATATATATATATATATACACTGTATATGTGTGTGTGTGTATATATATATATATATATATAGTGCTCCTCCTGGGTGTCCGATGGGCAAGAATCATGAACTGTGTCGAATAATCCAGGGCACACCAGGATTATAGAATTTGACTTATTTTTGCTTGAAAATTTGAAACAGATCTGGTCGCATCGCCAGGTTCACTCAGAACTTGTATATATACTGTACGTCTCTGCTCACAGTCACACACACGTTCCCCCTCTTTCTTTCCGTTTATATCATCCTACATATACTTGCCACAAACTGAGTCACACAAAGCTGCCTTCCAAGGACTTGTGTGAAAGAGCTTTCTGAGAAGCCATAAATATCCTGCAGAAATGAAATAACTTTAAGTCTACCTGTAAACACTGCCCCCTCATCTAAAATCTTAATTTGGGGAGCCTGAAAAGCCTCTGGTGTACATGTACATAGTATTGCACCAAATGTGTAATTTCATTTAAAAACAATTATATATATATATATATAGAGAGAGAGAATATAGAGAGAGAGAGAGAGAGAGAGAGAGAGAGAGGACAATGTTGCCTCCTGATCTAAGGGATTTTATTACATTTTAGGGGGGCGTGGTGGCGCAGTCGGTAGCACTGTCGCCTCAAAGCTAGAAGGTTCTGGGTTTGATTCCCGCCAGAGGACGCTAGGGGCGCAGGGCGTGTTCTCTACTCTGTATCATCAGTGCCCATAGTCTAGGTGGGTTAGCGAAGGGGCCTTTCTGTGTGGAGTTTGCATGTTCTCCCTGTGTCTCTCCTGGTACCCTCACAAAAAAACATGCAGTAATCCTGGTCTCTATAATGCCTCCCCCTGGCCAGCCGGGGCGCCTGATTGAGGAGAAAGGAACTGCTACGTCCAATCGGGAAAGCTCCCCCCCTGTCTGGTGATATGAAGTGGCCTGCTCACTCCTCATGCACTGAAGGAAGCATGAGCTAAGGTTGGCAGAGGGAGAGCAGCGCCCAGGATTACAGCTTTGGCAATTGGAACTGGGTGAAAAATGGGATACAAAAATTTTAGTTACATTTTAGGTGGCATTTTTTCCCATTGCCTCACTATATCTCCGATGTTGACTGAGTCTACATGAAAAGCAAATACCAAAGCAAAACTTCTTGTATATATTCAAATTGGTCATGGCCAATAAAACTGGTTTTGAGATTGTTTGAGACCTGGCAAAGAGGCGAGGCACAGCCTGTTAAATGGATGTTGATGTCATTTATGGGCATGGCCCTACGACAAGCTCCGCCCTTTCCTTGTAGCTGCTTGGTGTAATGCCAGGCTGGAAAATGCCATCTGTATGCCACCGCTCTCATCTCCCTGCTGCCTCTAAATGGATCCTCTATGCCCTCTTTATCTGCTTACCAATTCACACCTATATACACACACACACACACACGCGCGCACGTGCCTTGGCTCCCGGTGAGTGAGTGTGTGTGTGCGTGTGTTTGTATGTGTCGTTTTTGTGTGTTTGGAAGTGGACGCCCTCTCCCCTCGTCTAAAAAGGATTTATTCATAGCTAGGGTCCCCGAGTTTTTCCCTGTTACGGTTTGATATGATAAGCTGTTTTTTTTTTATATGTTCAAAATCAATATGTAATCCTATGCAGAAGCTTATCCCCCCCACCCCACCCACCACCTCCTCCGACTGCAGACCTTCCAACCAACCCCGCCCACGCCTCCACCTCCGCCCCCAGTTTGTAAATCTATTTGGGCTTTGTTAAGCGCTGGCGACGGAGGGCTGTGCCAGAGACCCTGATTGATTAGGTGCACCGCGGAATCCTATCACACAGACGCTTTTTGATGATGTACCCACCCAGCTACTTTCCTTTTTGATGATGTACCCACCAGGGGTGGACTGGGAATCTGGCATACCGGGCATATGCCCGGTGGGCTGACGACTATACAAGTGGGCCTGTGGGCCAAAAAATAGTTCGAGTTACAGTCATAGTTAGTCATTTCTGGGCTGGGCGGCCACTAGCTCTGGTCCAACGCGTCACCTGCAGTGACGCTCTGACAGACCCGTCGGCAAATGAATAGACCGCGTTTTCACTGCGTTTTTTTTACCAGCGCTCAACTTGAGTCAAAATAAACAAAACTACTTCACTACTCACCAAACCAAAGGTAGTTTTGCGTTGTTGAAAGTCTATTCTCCGCGGTGGTGAGCCCCTCAGCACCCCACCCACTCTGTAAAATACACTATTTTTGGCATGAAATAAAGTGCATCCAACTCGACCGCCGCTTATTTCCGGGTTGTGAACCATTGTATTTGCGGTGGCCGCTGGGTGGCTCGAGGTGGGTGCGTTTTATTTCATGACAAAAATAATGTATTTTACAGAGTGGGTGGGGTGCTGAGGGGCTCACCACTGCGGAGAATAGACTTTCAACAACGCAAAACTACCTTTGGTTTGGTAAGTAGTGAAGTAGTTTTGTTTATTTTCACTGAAGTTGAGCGCTGGTAGGGGCTGAGAAAACGCGGTCTAGTCATTTGCCGACGGGTCTGTCAGAGCGTCACTGGAGGTGACGCGATGGACCAGAGCTAGGTGGCCACTACGTGGAGAGGGCCAATCCTTCAGTAGCACCGGCCCACAGAACAGAGAGACATCACATGATTGGCCCACTCGCTTGTCTATCATTTGAATACTGGCCTAGTAGCCCAATCACAGGCAACTGTGGCCCAAGAATCCCAACCAAACATTTAACAGCATACAAGCCCTCAACACACCGCTGCCTCGATATGCTGTGGGCTTGTAGATCTTCTATGTTCAGTTCGCGCTGGTTGTGGTCGGTCTGGGCCAAGATGCCAGGGCCGAATTATGTCCCAGTCCGGCCTTGGTACCGACCCAGCTACCTTTCCTTGATGATGTACCCACTCAGCTCCTTTCCTTTTCGGGGGATAATGCAAGTTGGCTGGAACATTAGATAACAAGTTGTCCAGGACTTTTCACAGGATTCTGTTGTCATGGCATCAGGTGCAAACAAATCAGTCAGCTCCATATATGGGCATAAAGGGACGAGGAGTGACCGATATGGAGATCACCATATATGGGCATATTTGGTCGGTTCGACATAGGCGTGAGGCCAAACTCCAGATGTGACGGCCGCGTCCCGAACCTCTGGTATACCTGCAGCATACCTACGCCCTTATTCTCCAAACAAGTGCTGTACAACTAACATGACGTTAGCTGCGGCCTATAACCATGTGTTAGTGTATGGAGGGACAGCTGATGAAAATGACTGCATACTGTAGGCTCAGGCTGATCGCTGTTACTGTCCCTGTTGGTGGGTTTGCAGCTACAACACAACCAGCCCCCCCCCCCCCCCCCCCCCCCCACACACACACACACACACACACATGCACATTCACGCACACACAATTCTCTGCAGTGACTCTTATGTCTCTTGATTCTACCTGGCTCTCGGCCAAAACCAGCTTTAGGGGCCAATCCACAGAAACCAAGAGAAAAAGGATGGAGGTAAAAAATAAAATAGATTGGGTTGGGGTGACTACATGTCATTCACTGATGGGTCTGGTGAAGAACCTCTATAAAGTTGTGGAAACATTGCAGGTGTGTGCATTGGTGTGTGTGTGTGTGTGTGTGTGTGTGTGTGTGTGTGTGTGTGTGTGTGTGTGTGTGTGTGTGTGTGTGTGTGTGTGTGTGTGTGTGTGTGTGTGTGTGTGTGTGTGTGTGTGTGTGTGTGTGTGTGTGTCTCTCTCTCTCTCTCTCCCCCTCTGTGTATTTCTCTGTCTCTCTCACTCTCTCTCTGTTTTGCTTTTGACCAAAAAAAGGAGGGCTTTGGACCAGCTTGCGCTCTTGAATAAATTTAGCATGTGAGGGGCTGGCTGGGGGGGTGGGGGTTCATGGGGATTTGAACCAGCGCATTCTTGTGTGCCTTGTGCAGACTCACATGGTTACCGTTGGCGCGCACGGCTCGGGACATCTGAATAAGCAGCATCCACCATGTGAGTTCTAACGTGATCACCCAGGACCCACAGAGGCGGAGGAGGGGAGACTTCTCCCTCCCTCCGTCACTCGCTGAGGCGCTCAGTCTTTAACCTCCGCCCCCTCTCTCTCTTTTTTTCTCTCCTTTTCTCTCTCCTTCCCTGCCTCTCTTTATCTCTATCTGTCTCTCTCTCACCCTCTCTCTCTCTCTCTCTATCCCCGTCATTTTCTCTCCTCCCCTTTTTAAAATTGAGGAGGAGGTGGCTTTAGTGTGAGTGTCCTCTCTCTCAATTCAGTTCTCTCTCTCTCTCTCTCTCTCTCTCTCTCTCTCTCTCTCTCGTGGGTGTCTGGTTACCCAGCCTGCCCTGCTCTCCAGTACTCCCCTCTGGTCTCTCATCGGTCCTCTTTATTGTTTACCTTCCTAACGAGGGGGGCGGGACTCGCCTGCACGTGATTGACAGCTACATGCTTAGCACCCCCCCCCCCCTTCCCGGACCCCCTCATTCCGTCCCTTCAGGACTACTTTGGCCTTTTGCCTCTCTGGTGTGCTATGAAGGGAGGGAGAGGAGGAGGGTGGGTGGGAGAAAAGAGGAGTCAGTGAGGTAAAGTGGGGAAAGTTTGGGTTGTTTCTTTTTGTGGTTTTGCAGGAAGTCCTTTTTTCTTTTTTTTACCTTCCTGTGAGGCCAGGGCCCATCCCACCTTGGGATGGGCGGGCCTTGTTTGAGGCGAGGATGGTGGGATAGTGAAGGTATGGAGTGCGGGCACAGACTCGCGCCGTGTGAATCTGAGGCTTCAGATGTCATTACGTCCGTGTAGCCTCTCTAACACAGCCTCCGGTTCTCACCCTGTCTTTTTGAATACATCAAAAACCCATTCAGACATTTTTGGCATATTTGAAGTATTAGTCCTCGCACTACAAAGGCTAATGGCGGGAGTGCGTCGAAGAGGAGAGTAATTTGGTTCCCTGGGAGAGATAGGGGGGAGAGCGAGAGAGCGAGCAAGAGGAGACCGAGGGAGGCAAAGAACGAGAGAAAGGAGAGGACGGAGCCAAATATTGGAACTGTGCTCATTTCGCTCTGTGGTCGACTTCAAAGGATCGACTGGGGCCAATGAAGAGAGAGCACAGACCTTTCAGGACAAACACACTGAGCCCAGCGTGACACACACACACACACACACACACACACACACACACACACACACACACACACACACACACACACACTGTCTCCTACTCACACACTCACACAGCCTGACCACTGCGATTTAACCCAACGAGGGGTGAAATATTTATTTTTAATAAAGCCGCTGTGTATTCTGGGAGTGACATTTTACAACATTCCTTTTCTTCTCAAGTCAATAGGTGGTTAAATATTGATAGAGGAGGGAGGGTGGTAGTTAAACGTTCCCTATACGCCACATAAAATCACATGTTTGATTTCACTCTGGGACGTAGTGGAGGCCTTTTCATCAGCAACAGAACATTGAGCGCTATAAGACCTTTTCACTCTACATTATTTAACAGTAACTGTATTACTGGTTTGCGTCTTCTGAAATTTGTAGTGGAGCTAACCTGACGGGCTCTATCGCTACACTGTACTTTGTACCTTTCAGCAGTGGTGAAAGTAACTAAGTGGTTTTACTTAAGTACTGTACTTATGTACAATTTTGAGGTATTTGTACTTTACTTGAGTTTTTCCAATACTTCTACTTCTACTCCACTACATCTCGGATCCAAATATTGTACTTTTACTCCACTACAATTATTTGAAAACTTTAGTTATTAGTTACTTAGCATATATAAATGATTATATTATAAAACTTACATCTACAAGCTCACAACGTGTCGCATCGCGACACATTGTGAGCTATTATAAAACATTTTGTACTTTTACTTTTGGTAATTGTAGTATATTTTGATGCCAATACTTTTGTACTTTTACTCAAGTACATTTTTAATTCAGGACTTTTACTTGTAACAGAGTATTTCTACACTGCAGTATTGATACTTAAGTAAAATAATGTTTTACTTGTTCCACCACTGTCTTTCAGCCTGGCGTCTCTCTGTCAGGCAGCATGTCATTATAGGCGGAAACATAACAAAAACAGCACATCAACGTGACGTGTTGTGAGCTTGTAGATCGGCTATTTTCACACAACACTGCCGATGAAGTGTCAAGTAGGGCATAAGTGGTTAAAGGCCCAATCAGTGATCCACACGCAGTGGTGTAAAGTAACATTTATTTAAGTTCTCTACTTAAGTACAATTTTGTGTTTGTGTTTGTACTTTATTTGAGTATTTCCAATTTCCAATACTTTTACTTCTACTCCACTACATCTCGGATCCCAATTTTTTCTCCACTATATTTATTTTACAACTTTAGCTACTAGTTACTTTATAGAATTAGATTTGTATTCCTAAACATACATTAGTCACTTCAACCCCATTTGAAAATAGCCTATCTACAAGCTCACAATGTGTCGCGATGTGATGCATTGTGAGCTTGTAGAGCTGTTATTTTCATAAGATCTTTATACATTTAATACATTTGAAAATGTGTGAAACGGGACATAATGGGTATACTTTCTACTTTTGGTACTTTAAGTACATTTTGACTGACTCTTTCTTTTTTCAATGATTTGGCGGCCTTACAATATAAGTTTTCGTCTGTGAAAAAAGGTAGTCGACTAACATTTTTCGTCATAGTTTTGGCCAACTAAATCAACCACCGCCAGTGGGCCCCCGGACCAGAGTTTGGGAATCGCTGTGGTAATCTATTGAGGGGGGTGTCCTGGTGTTTGGTTTATCTGGAGTTGATTGGGGTGGGGGGGCAGGCGGATATTTGAGCCCCAGGGGAGTAAGGAGGACCCCCCAGGGGACCGAGGCTGGCTGAGGGGATTTGGACCCGGGGTCCCATCTGGACCCTGTTGGTCCCCTTCCTGGAAAGACAGAGGGAGAAGTAAATGACAGTAGTCAGGGGGTGTAAAAAGGCTCAACTATTTGTTTGTTTTACTAAGTAGGGTCACAAGAAACTCTTCTTTTTAAGGCAGGCTTCTAAATGCAGTTCTACATTCTGTGGATCTATACACCAAGCATGATGACTGTTACTATAAAGAAAACGTTATAAAACAAGTGGTGAATGATATAGTTATAGAGCTTTGTGTGAACGGCCCTTTGAATATCTATTTTACATTTTTATAAATGACATGTATTTGCTGTGATTGGTTTGTTTTACTAAGAAGAGCAGGTCTTTAACTATCAGTTAAATGAAAGGAAATCACACGTTTACCATGCGGTTAGCGTTTCTATACACAGATACTAATTATTTCGACTAAAGTCGGGCGCAGTGTCTTTTTTGAACTGTGTGAAGCTACGCCTAAATAAATCATGACCTTGCAGAGGAAAATCCAGTGTCCATTTAAGAGAATTCTCAGACAGAAGGTTTCCCAGAATTAAACTAGTACCAAGGATTCTTTCTGTACAGACATTTTGCTTATTGATTTGCATTGACCTATAATAGCACTATATTATTATATAGCTGCACTTTTACTCTACGTACATCCTTTCAGTATATTAGCTTAAACCAATATCCCAGCATTGTGCACACGGGGGAGCCTGCAGCTGTAATGAGTGATGGTGTTGACAGATAGCTCTACAACAGTCGTCGTACTGCTCCTGACAGGGAACTGACTGCTTTATCCTTACAATAGACATTTTTATTTTTGCGGCTAGTATTAAGGCACTTTTAAAGTATCCTTTTATTCAACTTTTTAGATTTTATTATGTGACAATGCTTTTAATTTATGACTTTTCACTAATGAACTGCTGTAAGTCCGAGGAGCACTGACAAATGAATTTCACCCTTTTCTTACTGTGATTGTATTTTAAGGTGTGACAATAAAGCATTTCTGATTCTGATTCTGATTCTACATCAACATGTCTTGACAGTGCACTAAGGCGCATTAGGAAGTGAACACAGGACCCAAACAGTGGCTGTTAATTCAGTCAGGCTGTCCACGAACTCTAACAGCTGTCATTGAAGGCGTGTCAATATTCATATGAAGCATGTGCTCCGACACGTGACCGGCCGCTCCACGTTCTGAGGAGCTGTCAGCCGCTCTGACACATCCAGATCATCAGGAGGATGTCCTCGTCCTCAGAGACTCGTCTGTCCCGGTGGAAGGGGAAAAAAACCCTCAAAAACCTTTATCAGCGTCAAGATAAGAGGTCCATCTCAGAGCAATTTGGGACAATGTTTTTATTCCATGATGGTGCTATATTATATATATATATATATATTTCATATATTTCTTTCAAAGATTTGTTTTTTTTGGGCTTTTATGCCTTTATTGATAGGACAGTAGACTGACAGGAAATGGGGCGAGAGACGGGGAGTGACATGCAGCAAAGGTCGTCCGGATCAGGAATCGAACCGGCGATGCCGCCAGGCATCCATGCCTATGTGGCAATGCCTAAGTGGTATTCGCCCGGACCAGTAGGCCAGCAGGCGCCCCATATTTCATATATATATTTCATGTATTTACATGTACATTTGCAAATGCAGTCAACTTCAAGCACACCTGCCTGCTGCTAATGGGGATGTGGTCGTAAGATAGGAGACAGTCTCAGTGACTGATAAGAGTTCCCAAACTAAACCTGACACTTTGAAATGTTTCACCAGTACAATTTGAGTTTTATTTTCTCTTGAGAATAGAACAGTACTTCCACAAACAATGGTTGGTTACTTGTCAGAATGGCTGGAGTTATAGGGCACATACATAGAGAGACATAACAGTCACAGACTGAATCTAACAGCGTTTGGGGGTGCCCTGGTGGCTCAAGACGTTCTTGCGCGGACCACGTGTTCAGATCCAGTTCAGTACCTGTGTGGCATGCCCTCCCTCCTGTCTTGTCCTTCTTGTACTGTTAGAAAACTAAGTGAACCGTGCTGTGCTGTGTAACGTATTTCACAGGTTCTGGATTCTACATGCTACGGCTCTGTTTTAGATGCAGGAGGTGGTACTAACCCTGATTTCTGGAAACTCAGAATCCAGAATGTATACTTTGAAAATTGACCAAATGTGTTACGTGTGCTCTTTGCAGACTGGCAGAAGACGGAGGCTCAGAAGAGACGAGAGCAGCTGCTACTGGATGAACTGGTCATACTGGTCAACAAACGGGATGCGCTGGTCCGAGATCTGGACGCTCAGGAGAAGCAGTAAGTCTCCGTCAGTCCACAGCTCTGTCCCCGATACATACAACATGTCCTTCTGTCCTCCATTCATCTGTCAGAGTGACAGCACTGACAGGCTTTGGTTTCATTTTGTGGGGGATTTTCATGGTTTGGAATGCAGTGGTTTAGAAAGAAAAACATGCCAATTTAGGCATTAACAACAGGGAAAGTGATCAAGGAGTGACAGAAAACTAGAAAGATGCAAGTGTGGTTACTGTGACGCGAGTCACACTTGCAAATGAATTCCGTCTTGCCATTTGAATTTTCCCCATTCAAATAAAATATGGGGAATATTAATTCACTAATAAATTAATGGCCATTTATGGAGATCTCTGTGTCAGTCCTTGTCCCTTTTATGCCCATACAGTACATGGAGATCTCTGATGTCATCGATATTAAGCCCATATCTTGGAATGCCCTTATATGGAAATACTGTGTCAGTCCACTGTGGTCTATGATGTCAGTCATCTCCATATTTGGGAAAGGTTTTTCCCATTCAAGTCAATGGAGAAAATGTATTCACTAATACATAAAATTAATATGTAAATTAAACTATATAATGCATCTATTAGAAATATGCAAGTACACGATTCCCGATGAAGCCGGTCGATTTGACATATGGCCCAAGAAGTGCGTGTCACCAAAACTGGGAGGAGTAGCGCGGCAAATAAAGTTTATCTCGAATATCTTTAGTCTGTTTCCCTGTTAGGGCAACCAGACTAAAGATGCTACAAATTAACTGGAATAGAAAATAAATCAAACATGTAATGGTTGTTGTATCCACTGATATGTTTTTTTTTTTTTTTTTTTTTGGTTCTTGTGGTTTAACATGACATAAGTAAAACATGACAGAACCAAAACTGAAACTCACTGAAAATGTCTCGTTGGATAAACATCTGTGTAAAACAAAAACAAAAAACAAAAAAAGAAAAGAAAAAAAGAGAGACAAGACAAAAATAAAAAAAGTCAGTCAGGAATAGGGATATCCCTCTTCTCCTCGGGTAAGTCCACCGCTAACCTTTCGGAAGGCCTTGGGTTTCCTTGGCGCCCGCAGAAACCATAGACGTAGGAGTGGAGTCAGAGCAGAGGAAGGGCACATTGCAGCGCATGCAGGTTGCATTCCAGACCAGGTTTAAAGGAAGTCCTCCAGCGACACACATGGCAGCCACTCACACCTGTAGGGCGGGACAGGAGCTCTGCTCCGCTCCGCTGCACATGGGGCGGGATCTCATCCAGACTGGCAGCACAGTCTGCCAATGGTGTGCCAGGGCTGGGTGAAGGGTCAGAGCTCGGGGGTCACCACTTGGCATTAGTACTCTCCTCCCATTGGCATGGCATCCGCAATGCCTGCTTTAGACTTGGTTGCGTGCCGTGTCGCACGCCGGACATAGCCCACAGCTACAGGCTCACAAGCTGTGAGCTTGTAGATCGGCTGTTTCCCTTGCACAACAAAGGCTCGCAACTAAGTATAAAACAGGCTTAGCTGCGGCGGCACTTTATTCCATACCTGTCATCTTCAGATCGCCCTGTGATGCCTCCCTCTCTCTCCCGTCACACACACACCCACACGCTATGCACACACACACTCTCATACAGCTCTGACCTTTTGACCTTTTGACCTCCTGTAGGGCCGAGGAGGAGGACGAGCACCTGGAGAGAACTCTGGAGCAGAACAAAGGCAAGATGGCCAAGAAAGAGGAGAAGTGTGTCCTTCAGTGATTCTTATTTACAACAACACAAAAACAACCATAAAGGAATTGTATTATTATTATTAAGATTATTTTATTATTTCATAGTGGTTATCCTAGACATTTCCATTGGATATATTTGAACCCTATATCCAGTTATTTTTTATTTTGGTCAACCTCCCCCATGGATTCATGGGGCTCATTCAATTATACCAACTTTATACTGACTGAAATTGGCCCAGTTTTCAATTTTATATATATATATATATATATATGGACATACATATATATATGGACATACATTATGCTATATCTTTATGTTTTTTTTTCTTGCTTTACCAAGGAAAAGGTACTTGTATGTAATATAAAAGCTATGTGATGTATAAAGTAGCAGATGAGCCTATAGCAGGGGGTTCTAAGCAAAGCAAACCCCCAACGTTGTGATCATGAGAAAATAGATAAACTCACATGAATGAATATCAACATGAGGAGTTTTAATGGCGAGGAGACGCACACAGACTTCTCCGTGAATGTTTGAACGAGATTGGACGAGGACAGGAGACGACCATTAGGTTTGAGGTACAGCAAAAGTTTGTTGCTACCGGGGATTTTTTTTCTTCCCCTTCTCTTTCCCTTCCCGTTGGACAGATGCTGTTTGACGTTTCATTTGTACTTTTGAGAGTAAAAATAAAAGAGGAAAGTAAAAAAAAATGACACTATTACGATATCAGCCTTTTCAAGCTATACGTTCATTACTTGACTTGTATCTTTTAATTACTTAACTTCAAACGTTTCTACTTGTAAAGATATCTTAAAAGGGGAACACAATACAGTTCATGAATCTTAACTTTTTCATATTAAGTCTTTTCTCTCTCTTTCTTTTGCTTGAAAGCGGTTTACCAAACATTTCAGTGCTGGGGGGGGGTTAAAGATGAGAGGATTGGGTTATTAGCTGTCACGTTGTATATTTTCATCACAAACAAAAACAAATCCATCTCTTTCCTTGGATTTATTCAGTTGAACGTGAAAAAGAGAGACATATTATTTATTGCCGTTTGTCCTGAAGAGCTGCTTGTATTGAGTGAACTACCATCACGACCATGTGCATTTCTGCTTGAGAAATTTGTATTTATTGTATACTGAAAGATGAGGAAAACACCATTTTGCTTTTCATTTTACGTCTCTTTAGTTCCACTTTTTTTTTTGTGCAGCTGTCCTTCCGTGTGACCATCTATCAGTTTTATTTATTCCAATGTCATAACCCGAGTCTTCAATAAAGTCCCTATGCTTTCATACTCATACAGATGTCTGTGCTATTTGAATAATAAAAGTATTAATGCTTTTAGGCCTCTGAAATCCAATAGGCCTGTATGGTACAAGGAGATTTGATCAAGCACAAAAGGCCTTTTTTTTCGTGGGGAATGGTTTTGTTGCTTTTGCAATGTCGACTTGGTATTATGTTTTAATGTGAATAGTGTGATGTTTTGAAAATTGGAATAGTATTGGATATGCTATTTACATGATGGATAATTTCATAAGCTACTGAATATTTATGTATAATATATGAAAAGAGAAGAAAAATACTAGCATTTTATGTTTGTCTGTAAATTAGCCACAATGAAATCCCTCTCGAACTCTTGTGAAGTTCCCCCCCCCCCCCCCCCCCCCCCCCCCCACACACACACACACATAAGTTATTGATATTCAATTCTCCCCCCCCCCCCCCATGTAGCAGTGGAACATATAGGCTAAGTGCACTATTCCTTCACCAGTGAGCTTTTTAGCAATGCTTATTATTCGCCGCTCTGTTAAATTCCCATGCGGTTTATGCGTGTTTATAAATTAGAAATTTGCGTTCCTTTTTTTCTTTTTTCCCTTTTCTTTTTTCTCTTTTCTTTTTTTCTTTGAGGTCCGCACATTGAGCCGTTTCCCTTATGAGGAAGATTAGAGAAATCACTTTGTACGGGAGCAGATGTTTTCCCTCGGTCGGTTATACGCGGGGGGTGGGGGGAGGTGTGGGAGGGGGGGCGCATGGAGAGAGCTACCCGGTCACAGTCAGCATCCCCCCGATTAAATACGGAAAATAGCTTTTGACAGCGGACGTCCTCCCCCGGCTTTTCTAATACTTTCAAATTAATTTGCTGATCGCTTCTCTGCTTGGGATCGACTGTATGTCCATATTACATCCATCTATCCCCCCCAGGCGCTTTGTTTTAGTTTGTCTTATTATTATAGACGGCCGCTTATAATAATCTGGAGAATAAAGCCCGCGCGTAATGGCGCACGGGCACAAGCCGGCCGAAGGACGTTTTGTTTGATATAGCTTTAACAAAATCAGTGGAAGTCCGTGTCTCTAAACGCCGTCAAAGGGCTATGATTGTATATAATGATTGTAGATTGTATATAATTGTGCATCAGGGTGCCTGTGCTGTGTGCACGCGTGCCATTCTAAATGTTTTCTATAAACTGCCAAGAACGAATTATTTCAGTTCTTATCTCCTCAGGACAGATTTGAAACCCTGATTCTATTTTGACACCCGTTTAGTTTACACAATTAAGTGCAGGCTATACATTTATCATTTTAAATGCTGATTTATTTATTTATATCATAGCCTACACAGATCCTGTTTAAAACCGACTATCAAATTATTGTTTTTTATTTAATGTTTTCGTCAGTATAGGCTAGTTAAGATTTCATGATACATTTACACGAATCAATGTCATTTTTTTCAATAAAGCTATTTGCTGTTATCTGGCGGTAACGACGGCCATTGAGCATAAATGATTGCGTTTCGGAAGGCCTAATTATTTCGGCGCTCAATGAAAGCCAGAAATCAATTCACGTGTGTGAAGCACGGGAAGAAACATCAAAAGACGCCATAACTTTGATAATAAATAAAACAACGCAGCCATTTAAAATAAAAAATCAAATAAAAACGGGGATAGCTTCTTACCTCGAATAAAAGCGTGCATCAACACAACCAGGTCGCTGTCCAGTCCACTATACCTTCGTTGTTAAACCGAAATCGAGCCTATATGCAGGCTATATTTCAGGTGTTGTGGTGGCGGGCAGAGCAACATATGTACAGATACATGCAACGAACCTAGGCTATATGAGAGTGAATATAAGAGAGGCAGTCAGTGCGTTAAAGCCGGGCTTTAGTGCTCTCCTGCATGGCGTGTTGCGGAGGATCCTTGAGCCTTAATGGATTATCTCCTGTGAGGAGAGGCTTGATGTGTCGTGGCCTCACCTCGCAGGTGCTGAGCAGTGGTCGGCAGCCCGAATATCCTCTCTCCCTGCCTCGTCAAAAGCCGCACCTAGCCTATACCTACACTACCTACCGCTCGGCTCTCGGGGCTCTTTTACAATATCGTATTTTATGCATCGTCGTTTTAATAAGCACCGACAACATCCAGCGAAACCCCCCGCTCCAATCCTACCGGCTAAAGGGACAAAACTTTCCTCTCCCCCCTCCTCCTCATCTCCTCTCCTCTCCTCTCCCGGCTTTCCTAATCCCAGGCTTTACCAGATCAGCATTAAGGGAAAATTCGACTGCAATTTGGGATTAGACAAAATAGTCTTATTACAAAAGGTTTGGTGCAACTTGATAACTTGATACTTGTTCTGGGGTTTATCTCGGGGTCTTAGTCACATCGGAAGCACACAAAAAAAGAAAAGAAAACAAGAAATCTAGGGGAATTGGTCATACTATGCGTGTCATGAGTGTCATATTTGTTGAATTGTCCTTTTGCATAATTGAACAGGGTCTGTGTGGCTTGTGAGGACAGGAGGAGGGGGTGATGGAATTTCGGCCAGAGCCAGGCCTTTGGTCGGGGTGCCGGGGCCTTCTTGTGTGACTGTTGAGACTTTATGGTTGTAAGAAGAACCGGGGCCACAACAACATCTCCCTATACGCCTCCTTTGGCTTTTCAAACTGAACCGCAAAATAACTTTGTTCCTTTTCGTCCCCGGGACCATTGATGGCTTACGGCGGCGTCTAAGTTCTCCCTCTGAAAGTGCCTCTTGTCGATGACTTTAAAGTTGTATAGGAGCCAAGCAAAGCCTCTCTCTCGCTCCCTCTCTGGCCTTTGATTGGCCACCCCCCCTCGCATTAACCAAAAATGTAATTTCGTTCCTATAAGGCGGTCAGTCGCTTTGAACATTAGCTCGCTTTCAGCTCCGGGCCTCAATTAGAATGAGTTGATTTTGTGAGATCCACAAAGGAGCCGAAGCTAGCATCTCCGCGACCCCCTTTTGAGAAGCAGTTAAAGACGACGGTGTGCCCTCCACCACCACTCTGCCACTGCATTCTGTTGGCATTCTTTATGAGAGAAGGGGGGGGAAAGTGACATTTGTGGAGAGGAGAGGAGAGAAGGGGTAAAAGAAACCCACTTCGTTTGATTCAGTGGCCGTGGTTTTTCGCTGCGCGTTGAATTGAATTTACATTTCTTGCCTTCTATAGGCCTATCGGCACCGTTTTCCTCTTTTCACGTTTCCTCCTGGCGAGTCGGAGGTCTATCCCTATTAAACTTTACGTCAACCGTTCTCAAATGTAATTCTAAGTGGGGATTAAACCTCATTAATATTCATGAGGCTTGGGGGATAGCCTATGCACAATACAAAATATAAATTTGTTAAAATATAACTTTTTCCCCCCCCACCCATCTAAAGCTTTTTTTTTTTTTTTTCTCCTTTGATAAATATTCAGAAATATCCGCAGGCCTATAATTATGGAGGACATTTATTTTACTTTGAATAGAAAATGTCGCTATAAAGGGCTGAACCTTCCCACGGTTATGCAGCCCGTTAGTGGAAATGCACCGGGGTTGATCAGCAACTAAACGGTGGGATGGAGGGGTTAAACACACGCAGCTCTCATCCAGTCCTCAAAGAGAACCAAAATAATGTAGAACCAAGCGCAAGCATTTGAAGCATCGTACAGTTTTTAATTTGACGACCGACAGAATACGTAATTTCTGTCTTTTATACATTTAAATGCCTTTTCCCCACCTTTATCTTCTTGTAAATAACGCGGGAGACAATGACATATCCTACTTTTTTTGTAGTATTAAATGTATCACGAAAAATTAGTGTAGTTATTCTGCTGATCGTCCTGCGCCCACGTTGCGGTGTAAATATCCTTCCCATGTTGTTATCAAGGACGTCTCGCTTGTGAGCTTCACTTCTCATTAGAAATAACACTGACTGGCAGTGTTGGCACCCAAAAAAAATCTCCTCTGTATTTTTGGATACAGACTCATAATTCCGTGCATAAAAGTGCCATGCGTAAAATCTATTTATCCCTGTATTTACTTTTCCAATGCCTCGTATAGGCCTGGACAATCTCACCCACTTTTCTACTAAAGGCCCCCTGAAAATATTTCCATCTTTTTTCCAGTCCCCTCCGTGGTGTGTGTTTTTCTTGGACGGGTCTCGGTGGAGAGGGAGGGGCTTCCCGTGCCGGCTCCGGCCTCTCATTGGCCGCCCTCGACGTCCGTCAGCGGAGAGGTGCGCGCCGATTGGCCCGCGGGTAGGCAGGCTCTGCAGGTGTCCTCCGCTCATAGAGAGGGCAGGCCAGTGAGACACTGATCAATCTCCATCACCTTAACGCAGTGACACACACAACACAACACAACGACAAGCACAAGACAAATCGGTCTGATTTATTTGGTTGTTAAAAAAGAAAAAACCCGGAACCGTTCGGCGATCGAGGACACCGTGGCACGTGTTGTTGTTGGCTTGAGAACTCACTTGAAGCTTTTCCGTAATGCTGCTGCTCGCCTTTCTGACTGTTTGTTCTTGAGAGAGAGAGACAGAGAGAGAGAGTTCTACACTTCCTCTGTTTTTGCTGGATACTTTTGCAGCCGATCGTCCTCCTGTCAGGCTCCGGAACGGAGGCGACCTTTGGGGGACCAGAAGGAGCAGGAAAAGGGTGAGTTTTTAGGCTACTTTTGTCACAGTTTCCCTCGCAGAAATGTGCCGTATAGATTGACGTTTGCGACTCCGCGGTGGTTCGTTCTGAACGGCACGGGACCCCCGAAGAGCAACAACTCGCATAACCAGTCCAGGTTGAAGTGTAACGCGATAGCAGGACTCGCTTTTCACAGGCTTCGCTACAACCTGTTTTACAAAGTGTTTACAAGTTTATATTGTGGGATTTTTTTTTCTTTCTATATTTTTTTAACTGACAACTCTGCTGCCGAGGAATTGTGTCCTCGAGTATTTAATTTAATGTTTTGTGACAAAACCACCCGTACGACTGAAGCACGTCACCTGGAAAGGCTGGGATTAAATTGACTCGCGACACCCTCAAATATAGATAATTTTCATATTTCCATTCCAATTCATCCGAGCGATTTTTAAAGTGCAGTTGGTCATTAAAACGTCTCAACCACTTAGTAGATAATTGGAGAGGCGTGTTTTTTTCTTCTTCTTCTTCTTCTTTTTTTCTTAATTTATTTTGCCGATAAGGACCCTTCTGAAACCCTCTCTCCCCGGAGGTCTAATCTAAATTCTAATTGAGTTCATTTGCACCAAGATCTTGCCTTTTTCACATGGCTCTTGCTGGGCTGGAAATGTATGGTGAGAGCCGCTGGAATACACACACTAACACCACACACACACACACACACACACACACACACACACACACACACACACACACACACACACACACACACACAACCCCTGGCTGCGCTCAGCATGGGGGGCCTAGATAGGATCTCGTGCCGAAAAGACATTCCACTTAAATATTCACTAATTTAATTTACATGTGTTAAACTTAACGACTTCTATTTGTTAGTTTAGATAATTCACGCTGACAAGTAAACGGCCGCGTTTAATTACGATAATCACTGGTGAGCAGTGTTTCTTTTCTCATTCAACTTTTTAAAAACACCACGACTTCCCAGTTGTCATGACTATTAGCAGGCCTATTCAGATTCACTAAAGGTCGTTGCATTCAACCTTTTCTTCTACACCTGTATTTTAAATATATTGTAACATGTAAGATAGTATCTGTTAATTGAAGATATTGCTTAGTGTTGTTGTATATAGCGTATTTTTTAGAATGGTCTGCTAATTTATTCCTGGTTTGTTTTTGGGCCACAGGGGTCAAAGTGTATTAAGATTCTATAGGCTATCGAGCTGTTGAACGAGCTAAAATAAGATGCAATATAGCCTGTATTTATTTATTTCTATTCATAATGACGTAGTAGTTTGTGTTTAAATAAATGTAGCCTTTCAGGCTCTTTCTCTCTCTTGGTTCGAAGCTGCGGACACCTCATGATGTGTAGGCCGTGCATGGAGAAGGAAGTCAGTGGATCAGTCATGGAGACGAAAATGTGTCAAACTAAATTCAAGAAACAAAAATTGGAGCAAAAAATATCGATACATTTATATAAATAATAGGCCTATACGTCTTAGCTTTTTGCATAAACAGTGAAACGGAATTCAGACAAATACAAGTTGAAATAAATTATAAGTGTAAAATAAAATAAAAACATGGACGGAGACCTGCCAAACTGAGTGCTGAGTGGCTGCTTTGTCGTAATAATAGGAGATTGTAATATTTTCAAATAAAGATTCATAATTTCTCTAGTGGCGTCTGATGGCCGATAATAGGCCTAAACATGAAGTCCCGCTTAGGTCGTCCCTCGTGAGAGTTTACAAAACTATATAGCTACTGCTTTTTGTTGAATTTTAGAGTCAGAATGAGGTGATGTTTGGTTAGACCAGCGTTTCTCAAACTTTTACATTTGAAGGTCTCCCCTTAACTCTGACAGTATGGAACCAAATGGACCCGTTAGGGTTCATTTGGTTCCAATTGTATACTGTCAGAGTTAGAGACTTGTGTATGTGTCAATGTAGACCCCCATTAAGGTGCCACAGAGACATGTTTATATTTTAGGGTTTTACTTAACTTTTTGTTTCTTTCTAAGAATGAAAAGGATGCGAGGAACGTGTGCAATAGTTAATGATAATGGCCGATGACAATTTTGCTTTTGTTGTACCATATTAGGCCTATTTTATTTTATTATTTGGGCAGGCTATTTCATTTATTTGTACAAATTAAAAAATGAATTCAACATATTTATAATTAAACGCATTAAGCATATACGTCCATACTTATATTGGACAAATGTGATTGCTCTAGCTATTTGTGTATCCTATAATATCATTTTAAGTGGAGGAAGTGAGTTTGTATATTGATTAACAACTTTTCATTAAAAAAAAACTAATTAAAATTCCTATGAACTGCAGCCAATTAATGCGCCTCAAACAATGAAACCCGACAAAGCTTTGTCAGATGGCCGGCACCTGCGTTGTGTTTTAGCAGCTTAGTTGATAACACGTGTGTCAATTGCATAGTTTTGATTTTTTGTTATTCGTTTTAATATTTGCACACTTTAGGCTATAGACTAAAGAGCATATTTAATCTAGCCCGCTGCTCCTCTGATAATTACCCCTATATGTTTTTCCGCTCCCCACGTTTCACACGAGTTCAACTTTCTAGAGAAATTGAAAACAAACAAAAACAAAAAAAAGTATTTCAACTATTATTCTTACACATCTATTTCCCCCCCATAGAGACAGTGACCGTGGGTCCCCTCTCCCGGCAAGCTGCAACATCGGGGGAAATCAAACTATTGGCAAGATCTGGGGGGACCGGTGACTGCCTGTAGCATGATGTCATACCTCAAACAGCCCCCCTACGGCATGAACGGCCTGGGGCTCAGCGGCGCTGCCATGGACCTGCTGCACCCGTCCGTGGGATACCCAGGTACGGCTGATCTCCATCTACCCCCCGGTGGGTCCACACATTGCCCCGGGCACCGGGACCCCTCTCCGCATGGAAATGGAACCTTTTATAGGCCTATTGGATAAACGAACCTATCGCCGGGACTTCACTTTGTATACCGTATATAGGCCTAACGAGCTGACTGCAGCCTCTGGGCAATGGTTGATATAGTGGTGGTTCTCAAACTTTTTCCATGTCAAGGACCCCCAAATTGACACGTATTATCCCGCGGACCCCCATTTGAAAAGATATGCCATGAGAAGATTTTTACAGTGATTCCCAAACATTTTAATTTCAAGGACCCCCAGTTTGACATGTATTAGACGGACCCCCATGGTATTTCTATCTCTGAGACCCCAATTTATATTGAAAATAATTTAACTAGGAGAGTGTAACCTACATTCTTTTTGTATGTATATATTGTACACTCTGAGTTACATAAGCGTCCATTTGGTTCCTAAATATAATTTAGCTGGGGACCCCCTGGAACACCCTCAAGGACCCCACTTTGAGAACCAGTGCTATACCTACACTGTGTTGAGTTTTATTTAAATTGTGACAAACGGGTTTGGATCCATTTGTCTCAGAGTTGGAGTGGTTCTGCAAATTTACTGAGAGATTCGTTTAGCGGGCGTCTGGTGGTGAGTTAAAACTAAAATAAATAAATAAGTAGCCTAAGTAAAAGGGGCTTTAAAATATGCATAGCCAAGTCAACCTATTTGACTTTATATGAATGTTTTAGTTTTTTCATCATCAAATGTTACAAAAAAATATCTTGTGATATGAAATATTTAATTAATTGACGTGAACTTTTGTTGTATAGCGACGCCGAGAAAACAGCGCAGAGAGCGGACCACGTTCACGCGCACTCAGCTGGACATCCTGGAGAGCCTGTTCTCCAAGACGCGCTACCCGGATATCTTCATGCGGGAGGAGGTCGCACTGAAGATCAACCTGCCCGAGTCCAGGGTGCAGGTAAAACAATGCAACCATTCATTTTCATGTTACCGATGAGCATTTTTTATTTAAGTAGAAGTATCAAACTATCAATACTGTAATATAGAAATACTCTATTAGAACTAAAAGTCTGGAATTAAAAATGTACTTGAGTAAAAGTACAAAAGTATTGGTATGAAAATGTACCTGATGTACCAAAAGTAAAAGTACTCAGAATTGTACAGAATGTCCCATTTCACAAGTTCAAAACGTGTAAAAAATATTTTGAAAACGCATTGTGAGCTTGTAGATCTGCTATTTTCAAATGGCTGAAATATATATGGCTGAAGTGGTTAATGTTTTGTAATAATAATCAAAATCTACAAACTAACTAGTAACTAAAGTTTTCATATAATTGTAGTGGAGTAAAAGTACAATATTTTCCTCAAATGCAGTGGAATAAAAGTAAGTACAAAAAATTGGAAATACTCAAGTAAAGTAAAAAAACTAATAATTGCACGGTACTTAAGTAAATGTATTTAGTTACTTTATACAGCAGGTTTTGTGTTTAGATGAATAGAGGAGTTATGCCCAGCCATAATGAGACTGATGCCCCCGCACGCGCGCGCGCGCACACACACACACACACACACACACACACACACACACACACACACACACACACACACACACACACACACACACACACACACGGCCTCCCAGCCTCCCACAGAAGTTGTTTGACTTCAATCAAAAGTTGGCGTTGGCATCACTCAGCCAATCAGAACCCAGCAGTTATGCCAGTTTACCTATTGACCTAAAATTAACTCTCATCGTGGCGCCAGTGACGTCACATGCCCTGGGACAGACATCACAGTGAAACAACTGTTACATATAGATTTAAATGGCGTGTTCTGTCTACATCAGATCCCGTGCCTTGGCAAATGATTCATATTTATTTAGAACTTCTCATTCTGTTTAGGCTATTCTATCATTGTCTACAGAAACACCCTGCCATATTGCTTAAATATTTCAAACGTATACCTTCAGAATCAACTTAGATATGAGATGATCCCTATATACTGTACACACACACACACACACACACACACACACACACACACACACACACACACACACACACACACACACACACACACACACACTCTTTTATTTTTATTTTTTACAAAGATATATGTCAGTTTGTTGAATTTTGGGGGGTTTTCAGCTGAATCTTGATTAACTCGTACCTCCATAATGTTATTTATTAATGTAACCAAACATTAACATGACCCAAAAACTATAGGACACACAGCTATAGTGCTGCATGCGTAAACAACTCGCAAGTCTCACATACTGTAGTACGAGAACCACGCCAAACAAGCACTCCTTCTTGAGAAGGCATTAGGGGGAAAAGCCAAGGCAAGCCCTCTCTCACTCTCTCTCTCTCTCTCTCTCTCTCTCTCAGTCTCTCTCTCTCACACACACACACACACACACACACACACACACACACACACACACACACACACACACACACACACACACACACACACACACAACTTGAGTTATTCTCAGAATGCATGTGTGAAACAAAACGCTCTACATGATCTCAGGCTCTCTGAGCTCTAAAGTTACCCCTCACTGTGTGAGGAAACCCAATAGCCTGTTATCTTAGCTCTGTCTACCAGGTATGAAATTAGACCCCCTTTGGCTGGTCCAAGCCAAGGGGCCAAGGGTGGAAATGAACCTTGATGGATAATAACCCACAATTTTCTCTTCATAATGTACTCCCAAAGTCCAACACGCCCCCCTTCCCCCAATCACACGCACTCTCTCTCTCTCACACACACACACACACACACACACACACACACACACACACACACACACACACACACACACACACACACACACACACACACACACACACACACACACACACACGCACACAACGTAGGCTATACCTGAGGTTTGGCATGCATGATTTGGCAATTATAAAATGCTCAATGTAATGCTGAAGCCAAAGGTCCTCAAAGTTTCTATTGTCTCGACCTCTTCGTTCCATTCTATCCCATTAACTTTATACTGTGTGTGTGTTTGGCGTGTGTGTTTTCACAGGTGTGGTTCAAGAACCGGAGGGCCAAGTGTCGCCAGCAGCAGCAGAGCGGCAGCAGCAGCACCAAAGCTCGGCCGGCCAAGAAGAAGTCGTCCCCGGCGAGGGAGAGCACGGGCTCGGAGAGCAGCGGACAGTTCACCCCTCCCGCCGTGTCCAGCGCCGGCTCCTCTTCCTCCTCCTCCTCCTCGTCCTCCATCATCAACCACACAGGCCCCTCCGCCCTCAGCAGCACCTCTACCTCCATCAGCACCGTCTCCTCCATCTGGAGTCCCGCCATCTCCCCCGGCAACGCGCCAGCCTCGGCCCCGGCCCCGCTGCCCGAGCCGGGCCCTCCGGGCGCCAACGCGTCCTGCATGCAGCGCTCCGTCTCGGGCTCGGCGTCCGCGGCCGCCTCCTCCTACCCCATGTCCTACAACCAGACGGCGGGCTACGGCCAGGGCTACCCGGCCCCCTCCGGGTCCTACTTCAGCGGGGTGGACTGTGGCTCGTACCTGGCACCCATGCACTCCCACCACCACCCGCACCAGCTCAGCCCCATGGCCGCCTCCTCCATGTCGGGGCACCCGCACCACCACCACATCAGCCAGTCCTCCGCCCCCCACCACCCCCACCATCACCACCACCACCCGCACGCGCAGGCCTACGGGGGCTCCGGCCTGGCGTTCAACTCCTCCGACTGCCTGGATTACAAAGAGCAGACTGCTGCTTCCTCTTGGAAGCTCAACTTCAACGCCACAGACTGCTTGGACTACAAAGACCAGGCCTCCTGGAGGTTCCAAGTCTTGTGATTGTTGTTTTTAGTTTTTGTTTCCTTCTCCCCACAACTTTTTCTCCAAGCTCCAGTCTCCACTTCCATTTCTTTTTCTTGATTAGTGTATTGATTGTTTGTTTTTTTCTCTTTCTCTCTTTTAAAGACGAGAAGGGAAAAAAAAACTTTATGAACCCTTAAAAGTAATGAAATGGCTGCAGGAACGCTCAACAATTGGACATTTGTCAACTCCCTTCTTAAAAGAAAAAAGTAAAATACTGAAAAATAGACAAAATAGAAAACCGTCCCTACAGTTCCCAGGAAGAAAGAGAAAGAAAAAAATGTTCAGCAGTGGGCCACTAAGATTTGACCAAGAATGAAGAATTTGTTTTAACCACTTAAACCCCAGTATCCGTGTATTGCGGGGAAAGTTTTCCCTGATAATAGCTGATCGACCAGCTCACTTCGCGTCGCGTTGTGAGCTTGTCGATCGGCCAACGTTCTGCGAAAGCTTTACCCCCAATTACAGAAGACATGAAGAGACACTAGTATAGATCCCTGAGGGACGTAATGGGGTTTAAGTGGTTATTTGGATGTCTCCTCCTCCCACCACCGTGAAATGAGTCACAAGATGAAAATGTTGTTTGGACCAAAACCTCCTCATGACCACCACCAGCGTCCTGACTCTCTAGCAGTGGACAGGACTTCTTCTGGAAAGGTAGAACGAACAGCTGTTCCACGGGAGCTGACTGCACTGCGCTCTTATTACCTCCGACCAAGATCCAATCATCAAAAATTGTGTATAGTTTTTATTTCTCGAAAGGTTTGTTATTTTAGGAAACAAAAAGAGATTTGTTTTAGTCAGCTACGTTCGAGGGGCTGAAATATGTAAATATGTTATTTGGGTCAGTTACAGTGACCGCGTTTAGTTGGTGTTTCTGGATTTGAAAATTGTTTATTAACTTTGAAAGAAAGAAAAGAGAAAAAAATGCTGTATGTAAAATCTTTCCAAATATTCCAAAGAGAACGAATTGGCCATGAAGTTCCATTTTATACACATCCTTTTTCCTCAAATTACTTTTTGACTATTTGAAATGTCACGGGGTGAAAACTTGAATCTAAAATATAGAGGCAAAAAATAATAATACTGGATAGTCATTCAGGTTTCATTTTCTTCTGATCCTATTTCACAGACTTCCTCACTTGGGCATTGTCACTCCTGATTGGGACATATTTTGACAGCAGCACTTGGCTTAATGTTTGGAGTCACGTTTTTGAGGGAATGTGGATTTATAATTCCAAAATGACAGTGAAATGTTGAATGTATCTTTTAAGGCGACCACCCTTACATACATGTTCACCCAATAAAGATCAGTTAACTCATTTTCCATAGTTAAAGTCATTTTTCTATTCTGTGCGTGTTCCAATTCGCACATTATGGCAAGCTGCATGTCCTTTGATTTTTTTAGGATTAGGGTTATATGTGTAGCAAACGAACCATAGGCCTATAGACTATAGCCTCGGATTCGCTTTTTTATTTTTTCATTTGAACTATAGGCTAGGCACACTTTCTGTTTAAAAGCTTGTTGAAATGTTTAATTAAATTCGTGTATAACGGGGGTAAATGCAAATGAGCCCATAATTAACACAAGCTTGGGAAAATGCATGTAGCCGCATTTCCATTTTTAGAGAGCAACCATTTTTTAATCCTCTGTGTCAAACCACTAACATCACAACTCGCTTTAGGGGGACAAACATGTCTTTTGACTGTGGTGGTTTTTATAAATATAAAAAAGACCCCTAAACATCGAGCCGTGAGCCATTTGATCGCAGCGTAATTGAATGCGCAACTGTAATGGTGTGATAATTACAACATGCGCTGTTTTCCCCCCCTGCGCGCCACCGAAGAGCTTTATCCCAAATAACCCCGAGGAATTTCACCCGACTCTGATGCGGTAATTACGTAGGTGGGGCCAGGTTAGCGGGTCAAATGGAATGGAAAGTAAAGTAAGTTTGTGTGTGTGTGTGTGTGTGTGTGTGTGTGTGTGTGTGTGTGTGTGTGTGTGTGTGTGTGTGTGTGTGTGTGTGTGTGTGTGTGTGTGTGTGTGTGTGTGTGTGTGTGTGTGTGTGTGTGTGTGTGTGTGTGTGTGTGTGTGTGTGTGTGTGTGTGTGTGTGTGTGTGTGTCTTGCTCGCAGGCATAAGCATATTAAGAAGTGGAAAGAAGTCGGCAGAAGGTTGTTTAGATGAGCATGTTTTAACAGTGAGGGCCTCAGTGTTTCTCGCAGTAGATTTGGCAACTGCGAAGAGATCACAAACACCGTTTCACATCATGCTGGCTAAACGTGCTTATGTGTCATCCCAAATATTCCTATATGAGCCTAAGTAATCCACATGCCTTATTAAACAACTAACCTGGCCCAGCTTCAATCACAGTGTAAAAGACCGTATCAATCAATCAAAAACCCTGTTTATCACACGCAGGGTTTTTGATTGATTGATTACTTATTAGACGCTTGCATAAAGGTATAGGACAGTAGGCCTAAAAGTTGACTGATACAAGGTCAACTAAAAGGATACACACCACAAGGGCTAAATTGGGGTAATTTCTTTCTAAATTCATATAGGCTACAACATTAAATGACAGACAAATAAAACACAGTAGGCCTACTATGCAATAACAAAATAAATGAATTGTATTTACAGTAGAAAGGTGTGTGTGTGTGTGTGTGTGTGTGTGTGTGTGTGTGTGTGTGTGTGTGTGTGTGTGTGTGTGTGTCTGTGTGTGTGTGGGGTGGGTGGGTGGGGGGGGGGGGGCAGCATAGCAGGAGAACGAATGTATAACCCTTTGTTTGAGCCGAATCTGTGTTGGACTTGATTGATAATTGTGTAAGTTTGATTGATAATTGGACCTTTTGGAAGTATCTTGACAGGCACATGGACATGGGATGACGTGGAAAAGCCTCAAAATGCAGGCAAAAAAATAATAGGCTAATATATAAAGGTAAACATTGTTGAGAAACTTCAAATCTATCCAGTTCAGACAGAAGCACATAAATGTAGGCCTACTGATGAATATAAAGGGCTGGATGTTGATGCCCCCCCTCTCTTTCCCCTTCCATTTTAATCACATTGCACGTCGAAATTCATTCAAGCGGATCGTGTTCTTTGTATGTAAATGTCTTTGCAGCTGGATAAATAATCTTGCCAACTAGAGAGAGAGCGAGAGCCTTAAACATGTTTGCTGGATGTCGGGTCTGTACACAGACACGCGCACACGTGGATTTGTCAAACAAACATTTGCAACCGATCTTGGGAGTATTGTTGTTTAAGGAGTTTCCTCCGTGGCGAAACACCTGCTCTCCTCCAAACACCAAGTGGGAAAAAAAGAGAAAGACACGGGCCGCCTGTATACCTGGGGTTTCAACCCTTTTTATATAAAGCAAGGTCCACTGTTTATTCGGCATTTGAGATAGGGACCACCACCATTTGATGACATTTAGCCTCTCAGACCCAAAACATAGAATGTTTTTTCTTATTCTTCTTTTTATGTTCATTTAGAATTCCATGAGGTAGGCCTATTGGTGTGCAGTGTTGGGCAATACTTAATAGGACAGTATGTTACTTATTATACCCTTAAAAAAGTAATCATATTATATGACTTATTACTTAGTCCTATAATATAGTCTATGTATAATATAATATTATATTGCATATTACTCCCCCCCCCACCAGAAAAAAAGAGATGTAGGCCTACAACAACACAATCTGTTTAGCCAGCTCCTTTTTTTAACGGAATATTTTCTTTTTGCATTATAATCATAATACTCAATCAGCCAAAATGGCTATAAAATATAGCAGCAATCTCTCTTGACCTTTTAAACGAAATGTTTTCAAAAGACAGCTGACAAATTGAGTAATATGTAATAGCCTATATACTATTTCTTACAGAGTATATGGATTACTCTGCCAAAAACAATTTGTAGTCCCCATGTAGTCCCGTATACTCCTTTGCCGGGTTAATAATATATTACAGTAACTACTGCCAAACAGTGAACATTATAGAAGAGCTATAAAGCAAAACGTTGATCAAAATAACAATTCTTATTCTCTAATAGTGTAGACTTCTTGTAAATTAAAGTAATGCAGATATTTAACTCTTGAGAGCATTTGGTTTAATTTTACACTCTCAGGAGTTAAATATCTAAAGGGTTCATTTGGTTACCATAATTTAGCTGGGGACCACCTGGAACCCCTTCAAGGACCACAGGTGGTCCTCGGACCACTGGTTGAGAACCAACGGCCTGTAGCACATTCACCGGTGACATTTCAGCATCAGACCTATACTTGCGATTTTTCCAGTCGTCACATGACGAATAACCTCTGCGAAACAAACCAGCTAAAAACGTCAGAAACTTTGTATTTTTTGTCTGCAGGCTACCTATTGTCCTTAATCCATACACCCCCAGTGTTTATACTGTATGCCTACATCCATCCACATCGAATTATAACTAGCCTATTAACACAATGCATTTGATAGGCTATAACTTTGGTCCCAGAGAATCTCGCAAGATCTCGCACCTGTAATAGCCTTCAGAGTTTGGAAATGAATACGAGAGTATAACGATAGGAGCCGTGACATCATTTTGTAGGCAGAGGAGAATCTGCCCCCAGAGCATTTTCTGTACCTCGCTATTTCAAAAAACAACGACTAAAAAATAACGACTAAAGTATAATTCTAACACTTTCCTTTCAACAACAAAGAGAAGAAAAATGTGTAAATAGTAAAAATAGTAAAAAGATTCACGGAAACTGGGGGCAGAAATTCTCCTCTGCCTACAAAATGATGTCATACTTAACAGCCCCTGCCTTACATGCCTATACAAAATGTGTTATAGCTATATACTGTGCTAGGCCTACAACTGTAGGCTCTTGAATATTTTCATCCCGTTCTAATATTGTGTCATCACGAGGTTAAATAGCCTATGTTTACTCAGTGGGGATCATTTTACTTAAGCTAAAGAATTATATTCAATAGAATAAAGGCTGCAGCATTTGCGCTGCCGAAAACCATTTAATCTGATTTGAGCACATTATAGGGTGCGTTCGGAAACCCGCACCGAGTGTGTGCTCGGTGTAGTGAGTGCAGTGGGCGTGACGTTGGAGAGTGCGTTCAGTGTGGCGTATTTACGAACGACCAGTTTTAACAGGGAGCTGCGTGTGCTTTTTCACTCTGAACTCTGAAGGCAAACTTTCTGAAAAGCAGCAGTTGTTAAGTATGCTAACGTAACATTGACATTGAAAGGAGATGTAATTCATAGCATTGGCATACCTGCTGTTAGTTTACACGTTAATGTGTGTGAAACTATCAAGGCCAAACGACCAATTAAGCTGCAAATGCTGCATTTTGCGGTAATTTCCTCCATTGTTCACAGCTGAGAAGCGTTCGAGACATGGCTATGAAAACCAACCAATCAGAACACCGAACCACCGCACCACACCGCCTAACCCCATCTTCTGAGTAGGGTTGGTGATTGCGTGCACTCAACACACCAGTGCGCCGCGCACTGGATTTCCGAACGACAACGCACCAAGTGCACCGAATAAACGAACGACAACATGGCACACCAGTGCGTTGAGTGCGCATTTCCGAACGCGCCCATAGTCTACAATGTCTCTTGGCTAAAGATCTTGGTTATGCTATTCAGGACCTTTTTAAAGGGGTTAAAATGTGGCCAGCTGCGAAGGCAAGTGCGCGGGCCTTGGGCAAGTTAGGTCTATGGCATTGGCAGCCATTAATAAAGACGAGACAATATCAGATGAAAGAACAGAATTGAGCTGAACCCAGGGATAGACCTCTACAAACGAATGGACGAATTAGTAAAATAATTATATTTCAGAAATATCTGTTGAAATGACATGTCGCTGGGGCTCTACATGACGGTCTCATTTTATTTCCACTTTAATACAAAGTTATAAACGCATGCAACATGCATTATTAATGCTAAAGCATAAAGTTTCTAAATAAATAGCTCTAAAATTGGCTCTTTTTGGCTCACAATCATATAGAACCTCTTTTGGTGCTATATAGCACCGTCCTAAAATGTTTTTTATTCATTTATTTTTTTCCTCAAATGGTGCTATATATAGAACCTAAGTGCCTATAAGCTAAGCCAAAGAACCAATAGAGAACCTCTAGTCTAACTATTCAGGGGCTTAATTTAACAGATTCTTAGCAGCTCAGGGCCGGATGTAAGCTCTAGTAGTAGGTGGGGCGAGAGGAAATGCCAGGGGGGCAACCTTTTTAGGGGGTCATAACGCCAGAAATGCATAAAAACCTATGCATTTTGGCACACTTATACCAATGACACACCATGCTGTGTACAGTACAAGTCACAGAACTTAAGAAATAAAATACACAAAAAAGTAAAAAAAAAAAAAAAACTGATATGGCACTAGATGGATGATAGATATGATACTGGATGGATAGATTGATACACTGATATGACACTAGATCAGGGGTTTTCAAAGTGGGTGACGGGGCACCCCGGGGTGCCGCGAGATCATTTGATAATATTTGGAATTTATTTTGACACTTGAAAAAATATTTAGTATCATTTTAAACTTGAAGTACAACGTTATTTTCAGTCAGTTCTAACCAAAATGGCTGTTATCTCAACGTTTTGCTCGCAACATAATCCCTAAAATATCGTCAATGACGGGCAGAAACCTTGTATCTCCAAGTTTCAAATGTGTACGTCTTTTGCTAAAGCAAAGCCCTGCTTCATCATACAAGACTGTAGCACAAAACTAGTGAAAACAGCCGATCTACAAGCACACAATGCGAGGCGTTGTGTGCTTGTAGATCTGCTGTTTTCACTAGTTTAGTACATTTTATAGATAAATAAATAGATGATAAATACAAAACGAACGGTTTTGGACATACAAGGTTTCTACCCAACAACAACGATATGTTATAAATATAAGGTGCTGGGAGTGAAAATTATAATGTAGGGGTGCCTCGGATTAAAAAAATATTTAAGGGGTGCCCTGAGACAAAAAAGTTTGGGAACCCCTGCACTAGATAGACAGACAGGCAGACAGGCAGACAGACAGACAGACAGACAGACAGACAGACAGACAGACAGACAGACAGACAGACAGACAGACAGATATGACACTAGACAGACAATGACATTGTCATTATTTCCTCCAAATTTGCGACAAGGAAAACAAAAGCACGCATCTAGCTTCACTGAATATTCCAGCCATGGTCTTCCACGGTACCAGCCCGGGCTGAATGCGCGTGCTGTCTTGCCAAAATGACGTTTTGGAAACACAAGATTAGCGGGCTGTGATGGTGCTGTTGTGCTTAAGCCAGTGCTGTTAGCAGCGGCCACTGCTGCGTCGTGTACGGCGAAGCTTTCAGGCTGTGTTGCGGTGGTTGTGGAACTCAATGGATCGGGTCGAGGAGCAGCAGGTCTACCTCCCTGCGGCTGCGTGCTGCTATCGGCGGCCGCTGCTGAGTGCGTTGCGAACCGCGACGCTTTCAGCTTGTGTTGCCGTGCTTGTGGAACTCAATTGGGGGTTAGGGTTTGGGTTGGGTTGGGTTGAGGAGCAGCAGCTCTACCGCCTGCTCCCTGTGTGCTGTTATCGATAATCGGCAGCCGCTGCTGCGTTGCGAACGGCGACGCTTTCAGCTTGTTGCCGTGCTTGTGGAACTCAATTGGGGGTTAGGGTTTGGGTCGGGTTGAGGAGCAGCTGTACCCCGAGTCGACGACGGCTCGGAGCCTGCCTCTGGACTGACTGGAGCCGTAGCAGCAGTGCTACTCGCGTCGCGAGGTTTAGAAACCAGAAATCGATGCATATTGACCGAAAGAGCCAGAGAAAGAGAACAGAAGTTAAAGTGAAACAAGCTGCAAGCACAACTAAAAAACAAACTGTTCCTTCTCTCGATTAGTTCCTTAATGCGCTGGACAAAACTGAAGTTAGTTGGCAACCAGAAGTGGTGCGTGTACTTGTCTGTCGAGACGAGACTGACTGCTGTTCCCTCCTACGCATTCAACGCATATCGGGGGCGGAGCTGCTGGCCTGGCTGGAACATTATTATTTGTTTTACTTATTTTGAGGTGCAGAGAGGGAGAGAGATGGCATTGGCGATCGGAGTTTTTAAAATGTATATATAATGAAATGGTGTTGGTTTTGGTGGTGCGACAGCTGTAGCATAATATATAAAAAAAAAAAATATATATATATATATTTTTATTTTTTCATGCCATCTTGTTTGGTGGGGCAGACAGGGCATTTAGGGGGGCAATGCCCCCCCTTGCCTATGGGGAGATCCGGCCCTGGCAGCAGTGCTTGCTATACACCTACAGCTCCTCAGCCTCCCCAAAGGTTGAAGGACCAACATTCTTTTCTTACCTTTTAGAATGCTGCAACCTTTTTGAGAAGGAAACATTGGATTTAATTATCTCAGATGAATTTAAAAATGAATACATTAAAATTAATGTAAATTTGACCCTTAGTCTATATGCCATTGTTATAGAAGTTCATGTGAAAAGTCAAATGATCAAAGAAGTAACAATTATATCAAAACCTATGATGGCGCTGATAAAAAAAAGAAGTTAATACTCAATATATTGCTGTGTACACACGCGTACAGCTTAGGAATCTTTGTGTATTTTCCTTTTATCTTTATAGGGAATGTCTCCAACGAACACCCTTTAGCTCATACTTGGCAGGGAGCACTTCAGTGTTTGTGATTTTCTCCTTCAAGGCCTAACAGGCCCTTAAGTCAACCTTGTAGTCCTTACAGTGTCATTGAAAAAAACAAACAGGAGGACATCAAGATGAAGTAAATTACAGTATATATATATATATATATATATATATATATATATATATATATATATATATATATATATATATATACATACATATATACAGTGTGTATATATATATATATATATACTGTATATGTTTGACAAAATGATTGTATAATAGTGATTGTGTTTGGTAATCTAACGAAGATTGTACTTGTAAATGATTCCTTAAATGTCACCATATATTTCCACCATATATATATATATATATATATACCGGTATAGACACACGCACACACGCGCGCGCACGCGCACACACACACACACACACACACACACACACACACACACACACACACACACACACACACACACACACACACACACACACACACACACACACACACACACACACACACACAAAACAACTGTACCCGAGTGAAAGAACATAATTTAATTTGTGTACTGCCTGTTGACTTCTAGTTCATAATTCAATAAGCCTAGTTTAACTACTTTGCCATCAGTAATTCCCACTGAGGTCCTGAATGATAGATCAGTTGTAGGCCTAGCTTTGTTGGTTTATAAGATTTGTATTATTCTAGTACTAGATCAAAATGTGTTAGTTTAATTTGAAAGTCAAAATCTTTTGCCATTATAGGCACATTTTTTACACTTTTTTAATATTTGTATTGGTTGGAGAATAACAATTTCAACATTAAGGCATTAAATAATAAGCTCTCTGTGAAGAACAACATTCTGCTTACTAGTCTCTCTATCCATTGAGCTATGTCTGTACCTTTAGAAACCACTCCAAGAAGTTCCATTTGTCAAGAAGTAGTGGGCATCTTAAAAAAGCCAGGAATCAAACCTATGGGGCTGTTAAGTCTGACATCTTTTTGTAGGCAGAGGAGAACTTTTGGGGCCAAAAGGCCCCAGTGCCCGTGAATCTTTTTACTATTTTTACTATCTACGAATTCTTCTTCTCTTTGTTGTTGAAAGGAAAGTGGTAGAATTATACTTTAGTCGTTATTTTTGTCTCGGATCTGTTGAAGTAGCGAGGGACAGATATTGATAATAAATCTGCTTGGAGGTCTGACTACAAAATGATGTCACGGCTTAAGAGCCCCATAGACAAATATGCTGTTTCATTTTTTTTGGCTAGTTTTAGAGACTAGTGTTGTAGGATACCATCACCCTGCAAAACGACATTGTGTAACAATGTACGTTCTTTGAACTCCCAGTTACTAGTTATGAAGTTAACAATACAGTAAAGTACAGTACAGTACAGTAGTTCAAGACAGTTGATCATTTTGGAGACATCTTCAAACAACTATCTAACTTGTGGACACAAGTCAGAATATGCTTTGTTGTTGTTTGGCACTTTGTTGTGCCGCTGACACCTATAAGCGATTGGCATCAGAATTCTCTTGATGGCTTTCGATAAAAGTGAGTATGTGTGTTGCTGTGAACTGAGAACAGGTTTCGAGGCTTTGTATCTTGTTCTCTTGGCGCCCTTCACATTTGTTTCTTCAGCAGCACAATCGATCGCGCTGCATCGCCTGTCATGAACTGATGTTAACCTCTCCTGCTCAAGTGAATGTGTGAATGTGGGATAGGCTATATATAGGCCTACTAAGTTTCAAATACCTGTTGACATTTTGCAGACACACTTGTCCAGGAAGTGAACTGGAACCATTCTGGACCTTTTTGCATGAGTGTCTATACGATCTGTATCTGTGGGCATGCACGCACGTGTGTATATATGTGTGTGTGTGTGTGTGTGTGTGTGTGTGTGTGTGTGTGTGTGTGTGTGTGTGTGTGTGTGTGTGTGTGTGTGTGTGAGAGAGAGAGAGAGACACAGACAGAAGCTGGATTGATTCCCTCCGATATGTAGATTTGGTCTGTGAGTCCCAGTAGAGCTTGAGAAGTGTATGACTGATGTACTGTACGTGTGTGTGTGTGTGTGTGTGTGTGTGTGTGTAGGTGCGTGTGTGCGTGTGTGTGTGTGTGTGTGTGTGTGTATGTATGTGCATGTGTGCGTGTGTGTGTGTGTGTGTGTGTGTGCGCGCGCGTGCGTGCGTGCGTGCGTGCGTGCGTGCGTGCGTGCGTGCGTGCGTGCGTGCGTGATGTTCAGATAGCAGCCTGCATGCTGTGGACTGTTTTCTTGTCTTCCATATCCACAGAGTGCTAAAAAAAAACCTGGCTTGTCTTTCATTGGCTGTCGACTGTCGCCAGACCTCAGCGTCCCGCTGTCTTCATAGGCCGGTCCGAGGAGCGAGAGAGGAGCCGGGTAGGATTAGATGCACCAGTGGAGGTAAACCTGGGGTCAACTGTACAGCGACATGGGCGTAGTCACGGTTACGTGCTCTGGTTTCACTGCTTTGTCATCCAAGGCTTTGGGTTTTGCTGTTGTATTATCTTGTTTTGTTTAAGTATACCCATGCAATAACATCAGTAATTGCTGTCGGTGGCGACTGCGCCTATACAGCTTTAGTTTTTAGCCAGGGCTAATTTTTTACATGGTGACAAGACATTTTCTGCTCTGTTTTGCGAGTTTGAAATGCACACCCTAGGGATTTAGTTGTTCCAGACAAGCATGCAGATAAACATTTGAAGATGGATTTGCCATTTTCAATGGATTCCGCCTTGTCTACTTTCCACGCAACATGCATTTATGTTTAACATAATGTGCAACATACTGTGTTGTTGTTGTACTTCACAACAGACTGAGACATAGACGTGTTAAGAATGTGCTCACTTTCAAATGGGGTAGGTTAAGCTATTGAAAGTGTAAACATAACATGTTCAAAACGTCACATCCTTTCTCAAGAATGTCCCTGCTACAATTCCGCAAACATTTGGATGCAGGACACCCAAAAAGGTAAGAATGTCACAGGTTTTCTTTGAGGGGGATTTCAGACGGGTCCAAGCCGCCTTTATAGCCAAGCGGCTTAGTCACCCCTATGACACAAGGCGCTAAGTGCATTCATGAAATTCCTTGTGGAGATTGCATAGGTTTAGCCCGAGCCCAGCTCAGCCCAACAGAAAACCAGGTCAATACATCAGCTCTCTCCGTCGAGTGCCAAGGTCTAGGACTTGATCTCTGGTGAGGTCTTCTGTTTGTATTGCAATTGTCATGCTTTATTTGGATAGTACACAACTAAATCTGTAATATATATGGAACTGTTGGGGTACATGTTTACACTTGAGTTAAATTAACATTCTGGATTTTGCTTTGCAGTGAGGATGGAGAGGAGGATTGACAACACAGTTCCCTGAACATGGTTATGTGGTGGACACACTAACTGGCTGAATCACTAGAGCCAGGGACGGATTAACCCCCGCAAGGGCCCCTGGACAATAATTTTTTAGGGCCCCCCCACCCTCCACCATAACCCCCACTCCCTACCGACGCGCACTATCCAGCTCGGATTTTAAGCCATGATGATCATCTGTCGGGGCAAGAAAGAACCTGTAGACAACAGATGAGGGGCCCACACATTTGATTTTTAATTAACGTATGCATTTAATAGTAAATTGTCAATGACTACGCAGCCCAGTTCCCCCAAGGGCCCCTGAGAGTAGAGCCCTGCAAGCCCGCCGGGACCCGACCAGGGCCCGGCCCGGCCCGCCAAAAACGGGCCGGACGGGCTCGTTTCTGAAACTCACCAACGGGCCTAGGGCCGGGCCGGGCTCAGAACCATGCTCGGAACATTTCGCGCGGTGAATTTCACACATGACGTCTCTGTGTGCGACAGTGCGCATAGCTAGAATGGAGAGTGTGAGTGAGACAGCAGCTGCCTCGCATAGCCTATAGTCTTCTAGGCTATGGGTTCTATCTCTGATTGGTCGTGACATGAGTACATTAGCCAATGGCCGCCCGCAACGAGCAGGGAGCTTTACGTCTTTTATTCTGTCAAACTCTGTGTGTCTGCGACTCACACAGCGAGACTAGAATATTAGGAGCACTACTGTAGATTCAACAATTTTACAGTCATTCCTCAAATAAATCGCCCTGTAATGATTCCCCGACCTCCCGTATCCGTTCATTACGGAATGCGTCTTTACTCTTTAGTAGGCTATAACTGGACGATACTCCGTATTTTACGAGATGGCTTAACCACGGCAAGCCGACAATAATATCAATCAATCAAGGTCTAATTTTCTGCTGTGAGCATATACAGTAACATAACAAACGGTGGGTGGAGGAAGATTTCTTACTTGTGTTGTGATGTTGACTTCTTTCTTTTAATCAGAGCGCAAGACGAGCACAGTTAGAGTAGAGGGCTGTATACTGTCTCCGACCACAGCTTTTTTGTGGGAAAGTTCCAACTTTCTAACGTGCGTGCAGCTTTCCGAACTCAAAATAGGAGTAATCCTTTTCAGAAGTTGCAAGACGTGTCATTTTGTAGTTGAACTGGACCTTTCAGACGCAAATCTCGGTGGTCTGTGACAGTATGGACCTTGAGAGTGTAGCTGCTGCGCGCAGCAGTGAAAGCCACGCACGTAAATATTTAATTAAATAATAAAGTGACGGGCTTACGGGCCGGGCCGGGCTCGGTTCTGAAACTCACCAACGGGCCTGGGGCCGGGCCGGGCCTTAACTCCACGGGCCCGGGCCGGGCCGGGCCCCACATTTCAGGCCCGTGCAGGGCTCTACCTGAGAGCCATGGTTAATCAAGCCTGAGACCACTTTACTACCTGTCAGAAACTCAGGGCAAAGCTCTCTTCTACAGTCGATGCAGTGGTAAAGACAGAATTTGCTAAACTTCAAAGTCCTGGTAGGCGAACAGCTACGCCAGGCTGACAGAGAACATGGAGGCAGCGAAGAACAGGAACATGATGTGGATCTTGGCCTGGGTGTCTGGCAGTTCGTTCTGTAACAAACCAATCAGCACACTCATCATTAACAAGCTGTGTGCAGACAAAACCATTAAATAAAAAGCCAGTCCGCTACTGTACAAACCTCGCTATATAGTCAGCTACCTGTTCAGTAACCATAGTCAGCACCATCTTGTGACGAACATTTTCGCTGTTCATTTGAATTCTAAAAAGTAGGTTAAAGTATTACGTTCACATTTGTATCTTCTAAGCTAATGTAGCTCAGAAGATAGATCAAAGGTTTAATATACCAAAGGTTAAGTATTACATTGTAACATTTCAATTGATCTCTTGAAGTTGTTGTAGCTCAAGAGATAAGTCATGGGTTCATATATGAAAGATCTTGGGTTCAAAACTCAACTTCAACATTTTCACTGTCCATTTGAATTCTAAAAGGTGGGTTAAATAGTACTTTCCTGATTGATTCTTCATGTCAGCATGGCACAAGACATAAGTCTAGGGTTTATACATGAAAGATCTGGGGTTCGAAACTCAAGATAAACATTTTCACTGTCCATTTGAATTCTAAAAGGTGGGTTAAATATAACATTCCCGATTGTCCTCCTATGCCAGCGTGGCTCAAAAGATGAATCAAAGGTTCATCTATCAAAGGTTGTAGGTTCAAAGCTCAAACAAAACTAAAAGTCAACTCAAATAAAACAACTCAAACAACAAAAATCTCAAAAGCCTCAATAAAATAATAAGAATAAGAAGGGTTGAAGTAAAAACTTGCGATGGGGTACAAACATAATTACACACAAACAAATGCCTAATAAAAATCATTAATTATGTAATTAATATGTAAATTTCCTAAACTCCTCCCCCTAGAGGTAGGCTTTATCTATGCTCCACCCTCTCCTCCCCCTAGAGGTAGGCTTTATCTATGCTCCACCCTCTCCTACCAGAGTTAAAAGAGGGCGTGAAGAAAAGGTTGGGCTCCTCCCTCTCCTACCAGAGCTAAAAGAGGGGTTGACGAGGGAGGAGGGCTGATTCCACCTTCAGGTTGTGAGTCCTCTGCTTTACCACTGCACCACCAGGATTTACACACTTATGTCTGGTTGGAGGTTATATTTAAAATAAAAAGGAGAGCCTGCAGGTCAATAGATGAAAATCCACAGCAAACACCTCTACCCCTGACAGAGTGACTGAATCTACTAGATACACCCTCTTATGACCAGGGTTCATTATGACAACTGCAATTTAGGTTGTTCTTCAAAACAATCTTATTAGAACACCCAGATTTACACGTTCATTGAAAGCACAATTTCTTATTTCTTTCACTGTCCATTTGAATTCTAAAGGTGGGTTAAATATTACTTTCCTGATTGATTCTTCATGTCAGCATGGCACAAGACATAAATCTAGGGTTTATATATGAAAGATCTGGGGTTCGAAATCCAAGATAAACATTTTCACTGTCCATTTGAATTCCAAATGGTCGGTTAAATATTACATTCCTGGTTATTTCTCCATGTCAGCATGGCACAAGACATAAGTCTAGGGTTTATATATGAAAGATCTGGGGTTTGAAACCCAAGATAAACATTTTCACTGTCCATTTGAATTCTAAAAGGTGGGTTAAATATTACTTTCCTGATTGATTCTTCATGTCAGCATGGCACAAGACATAAATCTAGGGTTTATATATGAAAGATCTGCGTTCACATTTGTATCTTCTAAGCTAATGTAGCTCAGAAGATAGATCAAAGGTTTAATATACCAAAGGTTAAGTATTACATTGTAACATTTCAATTGATCTCTTGAAGTTGTTGTAGCTCAAGAGATAAGTCATGGGTTCATATATGAAAGATCTTGGGTTCAAAACTCAACTTCAACATTTTCACTGTCCATTTGAATTCTAAAAGGTGGGTTAAATAGTACTTTCCTGATTGATTCTTCATGTCAGCATGGCACAAGACATAAGTCTAGGGTTTATACATGAAAGATCTGGGGTTCGAAACTCAAGATAAACATTTTCACTGTCCATTTGAATTCTAAAAGGTGGGTTAAATATAACATTCCCGATTGTCCTCCTATGCCAGCGTGGCTCAAAAGATGAATCAAAGGTTCATCTATCAAAGGTTGTAGGTTCAAAGCTCAAACAAAACTAAAAGTCAACTCAAATAAAACAACTCAAACAACAAAAATCTCAAAAGCCTCAATAAAATAATAAGAATAAGAAGGGTTGAAGTAAAAACTTGCGATGGGGTACAAACATAATTACACACAAACAAATGCCTAATAAAAATCATTAATTATGTAATTAATATGTAAATTTCCTAAACTCCTCCCCCTAGAGGTAGGCTTTATCTATGCTCCACCCTCTCCTCCCCCTAGAGGTAGGCTTTATCTATGCTCCACCCTCTCCTACCAGAGTTAAAAGAGGGCGTGAAGAAAAGGTTGGGCTCCTCCCTCTCCTACCAGAGCTAAAAGAGGGGTTGACGAGGGAGGAGGGCTGATTCCACCTTCAGGTTGTGAGTCCTCTGCTTTACCACTGCACCACCAGGATTTACACACTTATGTCTGGTTGGAGGTTATATTTAAAATAAAAAGGAGAGCCTGCAGGTCAATAGATGAAAATCCACAGCAAACACCTCTACCCCTGACAGAGTGACTGAATCTACTAGATACACCCTCTTATGACCAGGGTTCATTATGACAACTGCAATTTAGGTTGTTCTTCAAAACAATCTTATTAGAACACCCAGATTTACACGTTCATTGAAAGCACAATTTCTTATTTCTTTCACTGTCCATTTGAATTCTAAAGGTGGGTTAAATATTACTTTCCTGATTGATTCTTCATGTCAGCATGGCACAAGACATAAATCTAGGGTTTATATATGAAAGATCTGGGGTTCGAAATCCAAGATAAACATTTTCACTGTCCATTTGAATTCCAAATGGTCGGTTAAATATTACATTCCTGGTTATTTCTCCATGTCAGCATGGCACAAGACATAAGTCTAGGGTTTATATATGAAAGATCTGGGGTTTGAAACCCAAGATAAACATTTTCACTGTCCATTTGAATTCTAAAAGGTGGGTTAAATATTACTTTCCTGATTGATTCTTCATGTCAGCATGGCACAAGACATAAATCTAGGGTTTATATATGAAAGATCTGGGGTTTGAAACTCAAGATAAACATTTTCACTGTCCATTTGAATTCTAAAAGGTGGGTTAAATATTACTTTCCTGATTGATGTCAGCATGGCACAAGACATAAGTCTAGGGTTTATTTATGAAAGATCTGGAGTTCAAAACCCAAGATAAACATTTTCACTGTCCATTTGAATTCCAAATGGTCGGTTAAATATTACATTCCTGGTTATTTCTCCATGTCAGCATGGCACAAGACATAAGTCTAGGGTTTATATATGAAAGATCTGGGGTTTGAAACCCAAGATAAACATTTTCACTGTCCATTTGAATTCTAAAAGGTGGGTTAAATATTACTTTCCTGATTGATTCTTCATGTCAGCATGGCACAAGACACAAGTCTAGGGTTTATATATGAAAGATCTGGGGTTCGAAACTCAAGATAAACATTTTCACTGTCCATTTGAATTCTAAAAGGTGGGTTAAATATAACATTCCCGATTGTTCTCCTATGCCAGCGTGGCTCAAAAGATGAATCAAAGGTTCATATATCAAAGGTTGTAGGTTCAAAGCTCAAACAAAACTAAAAGTCAACCCAAATAAAACAACTCAAAAACTCAAAGTCAACTAAAAAAAAAATAAACAACTCAAAAGCCTCAATAAAATAATAAATATAATAAAAGGTGAAAAAAAAAATTGCAATGGGGTAAAAACACAATTAAACAATAACCATCCCCTCAAAAGTATCATACAATAAAATGTAATTATATAAAATGTAATTATATAATTAAAATGTAATTAATTATATAATTAATATGTAATTATATAAAATGTAATTATATAATTAATATGTAAATTTCCTAAACTCCTAATTATATAATTAATATGTAAATTTCCTAAACTCCTCCCCCTAGAGGTGGACTTTATCTATGCTCCACCCTCTCCTACAAATATGTAAATTTCCTAAACTCCTCCCCCTAGAGGTGGACTTTATCTATGCTCCACCCTCTCCTACCGGAGCTAAAAGAGGGCGTGAAGAAGAGGTTGGGCCCCTCCCTCTCCTACCAGAGCTAAAAGAGGGGTTGACGAGGGCGGTGGGCTGATTCCATGCTCTTCGCCTTAAAAAGACCAAAGTTGAAGACTTTCCAGTAGTGAGATTCAAACCCACATCCTTCAGGTTGTGAGTCCTCTGCTTTACCACTGCACCACCAGGATTTTCACACCACTAATATGTCGGAGGTTATATTTAAAGTGAAAAGGAGAGCCGACAGGTCAATAGATGAAAATCCACCACAGCAAACACCTCTACCCCTGACAGAGTGACTGAATCTACTAGATACACCCTCTTATGACCAGGGTTCATTATGACAACTGCAATTTAGGTTGTTCTTTAAAACAATCTTATTAGAACACCCAGATTTACACGTTCATTGAAAGCACATTTTATTAGTTTCAGTTGATCAAGAAAGACTATAGCAGTTTCAACCAAGTTATTTTTTTAAAATGTTTTTTGTTAAATCAAGTGCATTTGCGGTTTTCACTTTTGAATAAAAAAATATGACTGTTTGCAACTAGTTTCTCAATGTGGTATTATAACCATAGCTTCATTGATTAGCTAAATTAAGTTTATTCGAGAAAACTTCTGAACTGCATTGCTTTGAGCTGTAAATTGAAAACTACCACTTCCATTTTATGTATTTATTGCAAAAAACACTGATAGCTGTACTGCAAACAATTTCAGACAATTTAGCCTCACAAGAAAGTATGACATTATTTTTTTAGCATGACGTTAAGTGACATTTTTCATAGATTACTCCCATAAAACATACTAAACCCCCTTTAGTCAGGGTGTGACTAAAGTGTTAGTCAAGAGGCAGAGCAGATCTAAAAGACGATAGCTACTGAACACTGCAAGCATTTAACTACTGGCAGAGAGCTCAAGAAACTGAGGGTTTAAATACTCACAGGGTTAACCAGACACAGGTGAACACAACTGACAATCAACACAGGGATTGGCTGAGAGACTAACAGGACACAGGTGGAGAAAACTATCAAGCACAGGGAGGTGAGATATAAAGGTAACAGAGTAGAACAGGAAAAATAGGACAATAATGCCTACAGAATGAAAGGAACACAAGAATAAAAAAGACAACAGGACACACTGAAATAATGGTACAAAAATAAAACACAATGTTTTTTAACAACACTAGTCAAATGTTAAATTTCTCTAACAGATTGCATCCTAACATTAAGCAATACGGAACGCACATCATCAGTTATATGGTCAAGACCTGTGTGCTCTTCCATGGTACTGACTAACTACTATGGTGATGGTTACTGACAAGGCTTTTCCATGCTTCTGTGGCAGTGGTTTATAAGCTCACGGTTTGCGGTTCTAGACCACATTTGTCTTTGATACTATGGCGCCATGCTAATCTTTTCTGTATCGTTCCAATTTTAGCATGGCACCATACTTATCTTCTCTGTATCGTTCCAATTTTAGTACCACTTTAACTCATGGTTCCACCTCATATAGGCCTAGTCTCAATAAGATATAGCCTCCCAAAAAGTACCGCCCCCTTCTCGAGGGGGTCCAATAGGAAATGGGCCCTGGTGTGACATCACACCAGTCCCCTTTTCAGGAGAGAACTGTTCGGACACACTCACTCAGAAAATCACAGAAATAAAAACCAAGGCTTAAGGTAATGAATTGTATTTTTTGGGGTGGAAAAATACACTGTGAATAAAAAAAATAAGATATTTTTGGGCATAAAACGACAAGGGCGGAATTCAAGTGTGACTCGCATCACGGCAACCACACTTCTTCTTTCTAGTCTATTCATGAAATTACTGAGAAAAATATCAGAGCCTGCTTACCGTCCAGAACATGATGAAGTACTGTAGGTCTGTAGCGGTGATGAACAGGCAGTAGACCAGTTTGTGATTTGAGGCATTTTGTCCAAAACGGACCAATCTTACAAACTTTGAAAGCCAATCTCAGCCAATCAGAATGGAATATGGACAATCAGACAGATCCATGTCGATCACATGACTGTAGAGATACTGTCTACCGATTTGCGTGATTTTTGGACAAAATCTGTAGGAGTACTGGCCAAAAGGTAGTTTTGCACAAATTCGCCTCCTGGTGGCGCTAGAACAGGCCCATGTGAAAAATGTGCGGCAGAGGTTCTGAATTTGCATCCAGGGAGTGCGCTTACAAAGTTTGACACTGATCGGTGGAGTTATAGGTAAAACCACGAATCGGCCTGTTATAGCGCCACCATGAGGCTGATTTCAAAAAGTTGAAGTGGCATTTCTTCCTCAGCCTAGTGGGAACGTGTGTGCGCGATTTCATGTTAATTGCACACTGTGTTTGTGATTTGAGGCATTTTGTCCAAAACGGACCAATCTTACAAACTTTGAAGGCCAATCTCAGCCAATCAGGATGGAATATGGACAATTAGACAGATCCATGTCGATCACATGACTGTAGAGATACTGTCTACCAATTTGCGTGATTTTTGGACAAAATCTGTAGGAGTAGTGTACAGAAATGTGTTTTGCAAACATCGGCCTCATGGTGGAGCTAGAACAGGGCCATTTGAAAAATGTGGGGCAGAGGTTCTGAATTGACATCCAGGGAGTGTGTGTGCTAATTTTGGCAGCGACCGGGCCAACGGCGGCGGAGATTAGCTGGTAACAAACTTGGAGGACGGACGGACGGACGGACGGACGGACGCACGGACGGACGGACGCACGGACGGACGCACGGACAGGGGCGAAAACATACTCTCCCCCTGCCTTCGGCTGGTGGAGACAATTACTCAGGATTCCTTGTTCCCTGTTGTCTCAATCTGAAGGGGTCAAAGAAAGGCTACTTTGTTGATTTTCTTTTACCTTGCACGTCTGGTTACATTTGGTAATGTGAGTTATTTGTGTTTTGTTCAGAGCACACACCTAACACCTGATATTGAATATTGATGATGATCTTACTTACTTACTTACGCCTATTACCCCTTCTGGGGTTTAGGCCGCCAACAAGAGTTCTCCAAGCATCTCGGTCCTGAGCCAACATCTCAAGCTGTCCCCAGGTGTGGCCCATGTTCTTGGCATCTGCGTCCAAGTCTCTGCGCCAGGTGATTCGTGGCCGACCTCTCTTTCTTTTCCCTTGGGGGTTCCACTTGAGGGACTGTCTTGTGATATTTGAGGCTGGTTTACGGAGAGTATGGCCTATCCATCTCCAACGACGTTGGAGGATCTCTTCGTCTGCTGGCTTTTGGTTGGTACGTTGCCATAGTTCTTTGTTGCTGATGGTGTTAGGCCAGCGGATCTGGAGGAGTCGTCGCAGACAGGTATTGATGAATGATTGTATTTTGTTTGTGGTGTATACTGTGGTCCTCCATGTCTCAGCGCCATAGAGTAGGACTGACTTCACGTTGCTGTTAAAGATCCTAATCTTTGTTGTGATGGCTAGGTCTTTCGTGCTCCAGATGTTCTTTAATTGGAGATAAGCTACCCTGGCCTTGCCAATCCTAACTCTCACATCGGCATCTGTTCCGCCCTGCTTGTTGACAATGCTCCCGAGGTACGTGAACTCATCAACCTCCTCCAGTGCTTCTCCTTTCAGCATGATGGATGCGGTGCCGGCAGTGTTTACTCGGAGGACTTTGCTCTTCCCTCTGTGGATGTTAAGGCCGATGCGGACTGAGTTTGCTGCGATGGTGCTGGTCTTGTCTTGCATTTGCTGCTGGGTGTGAGAGAGAAGGGCCAGGTCATCTGCGAAGTCCAGATCATCAAGCTGGGTCCACATTGTCCACTGTATGCCGTTCTTCTTGTCTGCTGTGGATTGCTTCATTACCCAGTCCATTGCCAACAGAAACAAGAACGGCGATAGCAAGCACCCCTGCCTCACTCCTGTTTTTACGCAGAAGGAATCAGTGAGTTGGCCCCCATGGATCACTCTGCAGGTCATTCCCTCGTAGGTGTTTCTAATGATGTTGGTTAGCTTTTCTGGCACTCCGTAGTGCCTGAGAAGCTTCCAGAGGGTCTCCCTGTCCACGCTATCAAAAGCCTTCTCATAATCGACAAAGTTCATGTATAGCGGTGAGTTCCACTCTAGAGACTGCTCCAGGATGATGCGCAGTGTGGCAATCTGGTCAACACAAGATCTGTCCTTTCGGAAGCCACCCTGCTGGTCTCTGAGCTGAGGATCCACCACGTCCTTCATCCTGTCCAGTATGATCCTGTAGAAAACCTTTCCTGGGATGGATAGTAGTGTGATCCCCCTGTAGTTCGCACAATTGCTCAGGTCCCCCTTCTTCGGCATCTTGACTAGGTAGCCCTCTTTCCATTCGGAGGGGATGTTTTCCTCCTCCCACATTTTCTTAAAGAGAGGGTGGAGCATCTCTTCCGTGGTCTCTGTGTCCGTCTTTAGTGCCTCAGCCGGGATGCTATCTGGTCCTGCGGCCTTGCCGTTTTTAAGCCTTTTAATGGCTCTTCGGATCTCCTCCCTTGTTGGTGTACTGAGGTTTATTGGTAAATCCCTATCTGCTTGTTGGATGTGTGGTGGGTCTTGTGGGGCTGGTCTGTTTAGCAGTTCCTCAAAATGTTCCATCCATCTTCTCTTTTGTCCTTCCTCTCCAATTATCGAATTTCCCTCTTTGTCCTTTACAGGTCTTTGAGGTTTGCTGGTCTTTCCTGACAGCTTTTTGGTGGTGGCATACAGGTCTTTCAGATTCCCGTGTCTAGCTGCTTCTTCTGCTTCTAGTGCAAGCGCCTCTATGTAGTTCCTTTTGTCTGTCTTGATACTTTTTTTCACTATCTTATTCGCTTCCCTGTACAGTGCTTGAGCCTTCACTTTCTCTGCCCTTGTACGACTGCTGTTTAGGGCTGCCTTCTTTTCTTTCCTCTCCTCAACCCTCTTCAGGGACTCTGTTGATATCCACGGCTTGTGGTTGTCTTTCTGTGGGCCCAGTACTATGCTGCAGGTTGTGGTTACAGCTTCCTTTACAGCCTTCCACATCCCATTTATACTTCTTTCCTCCTCTCTTTCATCTAGCTCTTGCAGGGCCTGGAACCTGTTTTTTAGTGTAATCTTGAATGTCTCTGATATTGCTGTATCTCTTAATATTGCTGTGTTGAATTTTTGCCTCTGGTTCTTCTCACCAGTCCAGTTTCTCTTCAACTTCAATTGAACTTTGGCAACAAGAAGATGGTGGTCTGACGCTACGTCGGCTCCTCTTCTGGCCCGTACATCTTGAAGGGACCTCCTGAACTTCTTTGAGATGCATACATGGTCTATTTGGTTCTCGGTGAAGAGGTCCGGTGATATCCATGTGGCCTTGTGTACTCGCCTGTGGGGGAAGACGCTTCCTCCAATGACGAGGTTGTTGTTGGCACATAGGTCTGCGAATCTCTCTCCATTCCCGTTCATCTCTCCTAGACCATGCTGCCCCATGATCCTCTCATATCCTCTGTTGTCGCTTCCAATTTTTGCGTTGAGGTCTCCCATTACAATGGTGATGTCTCTTCCTGAGAAACTCTGGATGATGGTTTGCAGTCTGTTATAGAAATCGTCCTTGCTCTCTTCGTCACTGTCATTGGTCGGGGCATAGCACTGAATGATGTTTACCTTTATTCTTTCCTTTTTTGTTCTGAATGACGCTGCTATGGTTCTCGGGCCATGTGCCTCCCATCCCATAAGTGCTCTCTGAGCAGCCTTGGACAGCATCAGAGCGACCCCCTGGGTGTGGTGTGCGTTGTCCTCCTCATGGCCTGAGTACAGCAGCAGCTCTCCTGTGGCAAGCCTCTTCTGTCCGGAACCCGTCCATCTGGATTCGCTGATTCCGAGTATGCTAAGATTGTACTTTTTCATCTCGGCAGCAACTTGTGCGGTCTTACCCGCTTCGAACATGGTCCTAACGTTCCATGTACCGATGGTGGTGCTAGCCCTGGTTGAGAGGATGTTGTTCGGCAAGGTGGCTTCCAGATGCTTCCGGCTTTCACCACCCTGTGTCATAGATCCTTCTGACGAAGGTCCATCTTCTCCCCGGAACTGGATATCTTGATTTACTCTTATTTGCGTATCTGTAACACGTGTTGTTTTACGGGGTGGGGTTGTTAGCCCCACGCCCAACCCCCAAACCTGGAGGACCAGTTGCTGCTTTTCGTCTGACCTCTACCCTGAAACCTGCCCGGCTTGGTTGAACCTGCCAGGGGTATGACCCCCCTCCGGTATAGCCCCCAGGGTCATTGAGATACACAAGCCTCCCCACCACGGCAAGGTAGCAACACAGGGGAGGATTGATGATGATAGTTAAATCAAATTAAGAAATTTACTTTGTTATGGTCCGACCAAAAGTACATTTTATCAGGAGATATAGTCGGCTCTTGGGTGTTTGCTTCTAGTATTTTCTAATGTGGCCCCCTTTGAAAAAGGTTTGGACACCCGTGATTTAAGAGGTCTAAATCGGCCTCAAATCTTAATGGGAGGAGAACGGCCCTTGAGTGATTCAGATTGCAACTATAAAGTACGCCTGTGTTGAAAGAAGTTAACAACTCACATTCAATTATAATCAGTGACCTGCTGCCATTTGCAATAGAACACTCACAGCCATGGTTTTACTTTGTGTTAGTAAAAATAGTCTGATAACAACAAAATTATGCTCAATTTGGGGCAGAGGTTCTTCCTTGACCTACTGGTAGTGTGCTTGCGAAGTTTGAGCTGCACACGCACACAGTGTGAAGTGAGTGGTGCCATTCATGAGTTAATTTCATCAAGCGTACAACAAACTTTGAGCACTTTGTGCCAAGATGTAGGCCAGATGTAGGCCACGTTTCAGAGCCCGGACAAAGCCAGATGTTGGAGCTTAGCTCCTTCCAGGAGCACCGCTCAAGAGCTACATCTGTCCTACATAGCCTGCACTGGGGCCGTAACGCTACACTGAAAATACACATGAACATGAATCCTACACAACAACGATGACAGTGCTGTCAAACAAGTCTATGAAATCCATCAGAAGGTTTGATCTGTACACTGAAACTATGGGATAGCAGGTAAACAATGAACCTAGCATCAGTCTAAATAACACGCCATCTCAATTACAAATTTAACATTGTGGTCAAGACAAACAAGCCTAAGTAAGTAACAAAAACACAAGAATGACCAGCATACATGTACGTCTGCATGGTCGTCATATCTAGGTCAGTCACTAACATCAATCCAGCACAATGTGGATTCTAACTGCAATGGGGAGTTACTGTAGTTCCACAGTTTGTGAGCAGGACAGGGAAAAGAGTCTGGGACTTGTGGAGCGTTGTCCCGGATGTTGTCCTAGACCTAGAGTGAAAGCTTTGGCTGGTTTCATTGCACAAACATGCTGGGAGGGCCAGTGAGGAAAGAGTTACACTAGCAGTAGTTTTGATATGACTGAGGTCGGGATAAGGAGTTGGTCAGCTGGGCTGACTCCTGGGTGAGGAAGGGTCTGAAACTTGTGGTTCCCAAACTGGGCGTCGGATTATTTTGGGGGGTGTCTTCAGATGATTAGCTTATTGTGCAACACTGTTTTCTCACTCAACAGTAAAACAAAGCAACATATAGTATAGATAGGTGTATACAGCACATTTCTTACGTTACAATTCAATGACTTTTAAGGCCTTTTTAATACCAAATTGGCCAAATATTACATGAGAAAGAGGCAAACATCTGAACACAACTGGCCCGTGTTCAGGGGAGAGAAGCCGGGCGGGGAGGAGGGTGATAATGGTCACTGCATGTACTCCTACGGGATGGGGGGGGGGCACACCTGTCAGCGTGGAGTATTAGGCGGGAGGAGTAGTTCAAAGGCTCTCTAGTTATCAACTGGCATAATGCAAGTGAGCTTATAGAACGGCTATTTTCACAATATTTATCTGAGAAACCGAGTAAAACTAAATGTTATGCCTATAATTCCAATTGCAGTTCAAATGTGATTATTTGAGGGTCACAGCTGAAAAGTTAGGGGACCCTTGATATAGAGTGTAAACCTACAGGATCAAGTGGCCTCTGCGATGTGTGCCTTGAGTGAGAGCTGACTGTCCAGGACAACACCAAGGTTCTGAATGAATGAATGACTGTCCAGGACAACACCAAGGCTCTGAATGAATGAATGAATGTTGGAACCGAAGTCACCAGAGATGCAAACAGTGAGATCCTGCATGGAGCATGACTTACCAGGGAAGAAGAGAAGCTCAGTCTTTAGGGGGCGAGAAGAAAACATCCACTGTGAGATGTCAGCCAGACATGCAGCAATGCACTCTTCAACCTGAGTGGCAGAGGAGTGGAGAGAGAAAAACTGTTGAGTTACAATCAACTAATTGCGACCGAAGGTTGCAGTTTACCATGAGAAATGTCACAGCTTGTCTTTGTGTGTCTGTCTGTGTGTGTCAGTGTGTGTGTACACATTTTTACAGTCTATGGGTTGGTTCCCTTGACACATCACTGTGATATCACAGGTGATATCACAAGTGACATCACCTATGTAAAAGTCCATATATAAGTATTCCCCAGAATCCCTTTTATGCCCATATATGAAGATCCCTGATGTCATCGATATATATCACTGGCCAGATGGCCAAGAAATTGAACCGTCGAATCTCAAATTGTGATGTAGTATCTGACCCGAGGCCTCTTACTAAGTAGCATACATTTACACCATACCTTCCCCGAAAACGTCAATATTGAACTCCATATGTATATGGATACATATTATTATTGATAAAGGATAAAATAAAATAAAAAGTCCATATATGGGCATTCCCAGAAATAAAATCCCTTTTATGCCCATATATGGAGATTTCTGACGTCATCAATCCCAGGCCCTAACTGGCCCAAGAGCCTGCTTTACACCCTACCTTCCCCGAAACGTTAATATTAAGTCTATATTATGTATATGGATATATATTGATAAAGGATAAAATAAATACAATGTCTACAGTATGGGCATTCCCAGATGATGCCCTGTTAGGGTACCCCCTGTAGCAATGTAATAACGGCTCATAATGTAATAAGGGCTCATAATGTAATAAAAAAAATGTAATAAAAACTCATAATGTAATAATCAGCTCATAATGTAATAAAAAAACGAGCGCATAACGTAATAACAGATTTTTCAATAATGTAATAATGTAATAATGTGTTACATTAAGAACCTCCACATAGGAGGCTCATAATGTAATAAAACTTCATAATGTAATAATGGCCTATTTTTTTGGTAAATATCATGGTATTTGCGACCGACCTCCAGGGACCCCAGGGACCCCCAGGGACCCCCTGCCACCACCGCCAAATAGTGCAAAAATGACCAAATCAACACCCCAACTGGGCTGCTCATGGGGGAATTCCCAGGGACCACCGACTCCTGCTACTCCAACAGTCCTTCACCTTCATTGGTTTAACTTTGCCCCGCCCCCTCCCCTCATTGGCCGAAAGTTTATTTGGCTTTACTCATCAACTGTTTGTCGTACAAACTTGTGGGTGGTGTCAATTGACTTGATTAAGAGTCCTTAACCTTAATTAGTTTAACTTTGCCCCACCCCCTCCTCTGATTGGCCGAAACTTTATTTGGCTTTACTCATCAACCATTTGTCGTACAAACTTGAGGGTGGAACCAATGCCACTCACAGGCCTTTTTGTGTACATACTGTGACCTGATGGTCGCTTATCTCCTGATTAGGGAGCCTTACTGGTATCATGGTAGTATCATGTCAGTATCATGGTCATTATCCTGGTCAGTATCCTGGTCAGTATCATGTCAGTATCCTGGTCAGTATCATGCCAGTATCATGTCAGTATCATGGTCAGTATCATGCCAGTATCATGTCAGTATCATGGTCAGTATCATACTAGTAAGACACCTGAGGGTGGAATGCGACCTCAGGGTGACATGCGACCTCGCCCTAAAGGGCGAGGTCGCGCCAATTCTTGACTATCTGGCCAACCACAGCGTTTCTCTGACGATTCTAGTTGTTATCTTTCTGGGGGGAGTTTGTTCATGTTTTTGTGAGGGTATCAACCCTAGGAGACACGGGGAGAACATGTGAGGGTATCAACCCTAGGAGACACAGGGAGAACATGCAAACTCCACACAGAAAGGCCCTATCGCCAACCCCACCTAGGGTATGAGCGATAGGGCCTAAACATGGAGATGTGTAGAACACTATATATGAAGATAGTCCAGTCCATCATGTCATATGGGACTACCGTCATAGACAGTAGCCATTGTTAGGCCAGAGTCAATGGCTGTCTGTCTGACTGTCTGTACAGGAAGTGATGTCACATGACATACTTTTTATGCCCATATATGAGTCATTCTGTACCACATCTCCATGTTTAGGCCAAACAGGTTTGCTCCATTTCTCCATGTATAGGTCCAAATGACCTCGCCCTAAAGGGCGAGGTCGCGCCAATTCTTGACCATCTGGCCAACCACAGCGTTTCTCTGACGATTCTAGTTGTTGTCATTCTGGGGGGAGTTTGTTCATGTTTTTGTGAGGGTATCAACCCTAGGAGACACGGGGAGAACATGCAAACTCCACACAGAAAGGCCCTATCGCTCACACCCTAGGTTGGGTTGGCGATAGGGCCTTTCTGTGTGGAGTTTGCCTAAACATGGAGATGTGGTACAGAAGGACTCATATATGGGCATAAAAAGTATGTCATGTGACATCACTTCCTGTACAGACAGTCAGACAGACAGCCATTGACTCCGACCTAACAATAGCTACTGTCTATGACGGTAGTTCTATGACATATTGGACTAGACTATCTCCATATATAGTGTTATCCACATTTTGTGTAGCCGCCCTGTACAGGAAGTGATGTCACAACTCGCTGACATCACACTGACATCACAGAGGATACGGACGGTCACGAGGATACGGAAGGACACTCAAGTGACACGGTTCTTCAGAGTATTATGCGACCTTCGGCCGCAATCAGTGGCATGGTCAGTATCCTGGTCAGTATCATGCCAGTATCATGGTCAGTATCATGTCAGTATAATGACCGTATCATGTCGGTGTCATGGTCAGTATCCTAGTCAGTATCATACCAGTATCATGGTCAGTATCATGTCAGTGTCATGGTCAGTATCATGTCAGTATCATGGTCAGTATCATGTCAGTGTCATGGTCAGTATCATGTCAGTATCAATGTCAGTATCCCAGTCAGTATCATGTCAGTATCATGGTCAGTATCCTAGTCAGTATCATGTCAGTATCATGGTCAGTATCCTGGTCAGTATCATGCCAGTATCATGGTCAGTATCATGTCAGTGTGATGGTCAGTATCATGTCAGTATCATGGTCAGTATCATGTCAGTGTCATGGTCAGTATCATGTCAGTATCATGGTCAGTATCCCAGTCAGTATCATGCCAGTATCATGTCAGTATCATGGTCAGTATCATGTCAGTATCATGGTCAGTTTCAGTCAGTGTCATGGTCAGTATCATGTCAGTGTCAAGGTCAGTATCCCAGTCAGTATCATGCCATATCATGTCAGTATCATGGTCAGTATCCTGGTCAGTATCCTGGTCAGTATAATGTCAGTATCCTGGTCAGTATCATGCCAGTATCATGTCAGTATCCTGGTCAGTATCATGCCAGTATCATGTCAGATATCCTGGTCAGTATCATGCCAGTATCATGTCAGTATCATGGTCAGTATCATGGCAGTATCATGTCAGTATCCTGGTCAGTATCATGGTCAGTATCATGGCAGTATCATGTCAGTATCCTGGTCAGTATCATGGCAGTATTGTAGGCTATATCATGTAGGGAAGGAAGGTCACCAGTCTCTGTCTGTCTGTCTGTCTGTCTGTCTGTCTGTCTGTCTGTCTGTCTGTCTGTCTGTCTGTCTGTCTGTCTGTCTGTCTGTCTGTCTGTCTCACTATCAGCAGGATCACACCCTTATTACTTCATAATGTAATAAAAGTTATTAATGTAATAATTGCCAATTGTTTTTGAAAACTATCATAATTATTACCTCCATTGAAAAAGGGCCAAGACAGAATGTCTGTCCACATATATAATTACAGTCTTCTTGAATTCTTCACCAGCATAAATGTATAATGCAATACCTTTTAGTCTCTAATGTATCTTGAAATATTATCTATACAATCAATATAGTGTAGGCATATGTATATATGTGTATATATTATAGGTAATAATTCAATCAATATCTACAATATTATCTACAATCATCTCGCTTGGTGGACTAACTTGCTCGGAAACAAGCAGTTATGCTTCTGTGTGTTCTATTTTATTTTTAATCGTCAACACTATGCTAGCACTGCTCAGGGTGTACATATACTGTATATATTTTGTTGCAGACTGTGGAGCCTGAATTTTCCCTGCTGGATCAATACAACTTTTATCTCTTATCTTATACATTAAAACACTTAAAGGATTGGTCTTTTCAAATAAGTAAATTAACCATCTTTCTTTCAAAAACACATGACAAAGACCTTGTCAAAACATGTTTTTATTATCTTATATATTATATATATATATTATATCTTATCGGGTCTTTTGGCCAAGTTGGCCAATACTACACCCCTCCACCAATGTTTTGTGCAAATCAGTCTGGACATTTTTGTGTGATCCTGCTGATAGTGAGACAGACAGACAGACAGACAGACAGACAGACAGACAGACAGACAGACAGACAGACAGACAGACAGACAGAGACTGGTGACCTTCCTTCCCTACATGATATAGCCTACAATACTGCCATGATACTGACATGATACTGACCATGATACTGACCATGATACTGACCAGGATACTGGCATGATACTGACCAGGATACTGACCATGATACTGACATGATACTGACCATGATACTGACCATGATACTGACCATGATACTGACCATGATACTGGCATGATACTGACCATGATACTGACCATGATACTGACCATGATACTGACCATGATACTGGCATGATACTGACCATGATACTGACATGATACTGACCATGATACTGACCATGATACTGACCAGGATACTGGCATGATACTGACCAGGATACTGACCATGATACTGACATGATATGGCATGATACTGACTGGGATACTGACCTTGACACTGACATGATACTGACCATGATACTGACATGATACTGACATGATACTGGCATGATACTGACCAGGATACTGACATTATACTGACCAGGATACTGACCATGATACTGACATGATATGGCATGATACTGACTGGGATACTGACATGATACTGGCATGATACTGACTGGGATACTGACCATGACACTGACATGATACTGACTATGATACTGACCATGACACTGACATGATACTGACCATGATACTGACATGATACTGGCATGATACTGACTGGGATACTGACCATGACACTGACATGATACTGACTATGATACTGACCATGACACTGACATGATACTGACCTTGATACTGGCATGATACTGACCATGACACTGACATGAAACTGATCATGATACTGACCATGATACTGACATGATACTGGCATGATACTGACTGGGATACTGACCATGACACTGACATGATACTGACATGATACTGACCATGACACTGACATGATACTGACCATGATACTGGCATGATACTGACCATGATACTGACCATGCCACTGATATGATACTGACCAGGATACTGACATTATACTGACCAGGATACTGACCATGATACTGACCATGATACTGACATGATATGGCATGATACTGACTGGGATACTGACCTTGACACTGACATGATACTGACCATGACACTGACATGAAACTGACCATGATACTGACATGATACTGACCATGATACTGACATGATACTGGCATGATACTGACTGGGATACTGACCATGATACTGACATGATACTGACCATGACACTGACATGATACTGACCATGACACTGACATGATACTGACATGATACTGACCATGACACTGACATGATACTGACCATGATACTGACATGATACTGACCATGACACTGACATGATACTGACCATGATACTGACCAGGATACTGACCAGGATACTGACCAGGATACTGATATGATACTGACCATGATACTGACATGATACTGGCATGATACTGACCAGGATACTGACATGATACTGACCATGATACTGACATGATACTGGCATGATACTGACCAGGATACTGACATGATACTGACAAGGATACTGACCAGGATAATGACCATGATACTGACATGATACTACCATGATACCAGTAAGGCTCCCTAATCAGGAGATAAGCGACCATCAGGTCACAGTATGTACACAAAAAGGCCTGTGAGTGGCATTGGTTCCACCCTCAAGTTTGTACGACAAATGGTTGATGAGTAAAGCCAAATAAAGTTTCGGCCAATCAGAGGAGGGGGTGGGGCCAAGTTAAACCAATTAAGGTTAAGGACTCTTAATCAAGTCAATTGACACCACCCACAAGTTTGTACGACAAACAGTTGATGAGTAAAGCCAAATAAACTTTCGGCCAATGAGGGGCGGGGGCGGGGCAAAGTTAAACCAATGAAGGTGAAGGACTGTTGGGAGTAGCAGGAGTCGGTGGTCCCTGGGAATTCCCCCATGAGCAGCCCAGTTGGGGTGTTGATTTGGTCATTTTTGCACTATTTGGCGGCGGTGGCAGGGGTCGCAAATACCATGATATTTACCAAAAAAATAGGCCATTATTACATTATGAAGTTTTATTACATTATGAGCCTCCTATGTGGAGGTTCTTAATGTAACACATTATTACATTATTACATTATTGAAAAATCTGTTATTACGTTATGCGCTCGTTTTTTTATTACATTATGAGCTGATTATTACATTATGAGTTTTTATTACATTTTTTTTATTACATTATGAGCCCTTATTACATTATGAGCCGTTATTACATTATGAGTTGCTACACCCCCTTATGCCCATATGCAGAACCCCAGGTATCAAACTCAGGCCCTAAAGCCGGCCATACATTACACGATAATCGGGCCCGACTGAATCGGGTAGAATTAAACACTACAGGATCATTTTTTTCAGATTATCTGACCAGATAATCTAAACAGGCTCACACTAGCCGTTTTGAACAGTCGGGCGCTCCGCACGCTACAGGATTCTATCCCGATTGAGTCGGGCTCGAACACAGCAATAATAAATAATATAATTGATACAAAATGCCACGGGGGCTGTTCTGAGCGCTGTGCTTTGCAACACGCACGCACACGCACATACAAACACATTACGTTATCCACTCACTCAACACACAACACCGCCTCACGCAACGAAAAAAAAAAAAAGCTTCAATATGGAATTGTGTCCTATTTTGATGATAATATGAGTTCACTTTGACACGTTTCATGTCCATCCAAATCTGACATCCCCTCTCTCTCCTGCATTATAGTCAAGCGCTGCTCCTTCTCACGGTGCCAGATTTATGATTAGTCGTATGACGGTGTAGCGCACACAGAACATATAGATCTCCAAGACCAATAGTCGGGGGCTCCAGGGAAATAAAAGGACCGTTTGGTTCAGATTCTCACAAATTCGCCAAATTTGGCGTGGATGTTGTCCATAACATATTTAATCATTTTAAGATGGGTGCCAAGATGGGCACCCCATGGTACTGCCATATTGCGCAATCCAATTGGTGTCCCATTAACTTTACATTACAGGGGAAAAAACCCTAGTTTGACCAGTTACTGTATGCTACTTAAAGCGGATTATTTTTTTGCATTTTTTTCCTGTAATTTAAAGGTAATGGGACACCAATTGCATTGCACAATATGGCAGTACCATGGGGTGCCCATCTTGGCACCCATCTTAAAATGATTAAGTATGTTATGGACAACATCTGTGCCAAATTTGGCGAGTTTGCGAGAATCTGAACCAAAATATCCCTGGGGCCCCCGACTACAACCTGTGTAACCTCCATGCCACGTTGTAGGCTTGTAGATCAGGGGAGAGCCCCTGTAGATCAGGATGGGCGTGTACTGATGTGATGTGCTGGTCGCAGCCTGTGACTGACTGCAGACAGTGGCTGGTAGCGTTAAATCCCAATCATTCATGATACAACCTAATGGACGGACGGACGCTATGAAAAGTGTGTCTGTGTGTGTGTGCGCGCGCGCGCGCGTGTGTGTGTGTGTGTGTGTGTGTGTGTGAGTGAGTGAGAGGCAGAGGGAGAGGTGGAGAGAAAAGAAAGAGATAGATCTGTCACTCAGATAGCCTATGTATGCTCAGAGACATGCGTCTATCAGCGGCTGCTGTACCTATTTTCTCTCAGTCCCCTGCTGCTGTTCCAGTCTTCCAGACCAGTACTGATCCAGGAAAATATCAAACATTTTTGAAAAGAGTCGGGCTGGCCCCGACCGTCCTCTGAGCCACTCGGCTGGGCTCCGAGTGGATCTGTGAGACCTCACTCTAGACGACATTCATGCCCGATAGTCGGGCCCGTTTCAGTCGGAGGCAGCCCGATTGTCGGGAGGGTAATTAAATAGCCCGATTATCGGGTAGTGTAGGGCCAGCTTAACTCGCCATTACCCTGCTTGGCTTTACTAATATATGTTTTATGCCCATATAAGGAGAGCCCTGTCCCAATGTCATCAATATTAAGGACATATCTGGGAATGCCCATATTTGGTAATGCCCATATATGGGCATGTTTCGACATATCATTGTTACTATCATGCAGGGGTCTCCATATATGGGTAACTGGTCCGATATACATCACTGGCCAGATGGCCAAGAATTGGCGCGACATGTCTCCCTCCCTGAGGCGTCTTATTAGTATGAAAACCTGCAGATCATGTGAGTGCGTGCGTGTGTCAGTCAGTCTGTCACTCCGTCACGCTCCATATGTGGCCAAGACGGTCCCTTTCATGCCCATATATGGAGGTCCCTGATGTCATCAATATTAAGCCCATATCTGGGAATGCCCATATATGGATATATTGTGTCAGTCTCAACCTCGCTTCTCGCCCTTAGGGCGTCTTACTGGTAGTAAGGAGTATAAGGATCAGATTGTAGATCAGTGTCACCATCGTGACATTTCACTTGATGATTGATTGTCATACGAATAATTGCACAACAATTTAATTGAATTTGTCCTTTGAACATTGGAAGGAATATATAAATTATGTTTCTGTTTAGCTTTTCAAAATAAATAATATGCTACGGCAAAAATAGGCCATATTTAATCATTTTATAGTCAAAATTTAAAGTAGCGGATATAGCCGATCTACAAGCTCACAACGTGTCGCATTGCGATGCATTGTGAGCTTATAGATCAGATATACCGGTACATAGCTACTGTATATTTTTTGCAACATGGAGACGATTATGATGGCGATTATATCATACTTGTGACAGGCCTATTAGTGACATTTCAACCAACCAATAGTAACAATAACATCTAATGTAACTGACTGATTTACATATATGACATGAAGGACCCATCCAGTCCAAAGGAACATTTTAAACAGTTAGCTTCAACAAATCACATTTGTTTTTGTCCTGAATGCTTGGATTTTTAATCCTCAATGAAAGTATTGTCTGTGCTCAGAGTTCCTCTGAACTGAAAACAGACTGCTGCCTGCAACCAGTTTCCCAACAAGATGAGGGCTGAGCTGGAGAACCAGGTACTTACTGACTGACTGACTGACTGACTGACTGACTGACTGTACCTGGATCCTCTTGTATGCAGTGACAAGTCCTGATCACCTCTACTGCACAGCTTTGGTAGCAGGTCCTGAAGCACACTATTCAAAACACCACAACACTGTTAAAGGTCCCACTATAATCCTAGAGTGGCTGTGATATTACATTGCATTCATTTAATGTATTCCATATACAGTATAAAGCCATAGATCACTCCTATGCCCTCCTGTGTGGGTGACATTGTGAAATGTAAGTGATATCATCACAGTCATTCTAGGGCTGAATTATCAGATAGCGTCCATACTCACTCAGAAACCTGTTGAAATGTCTCCCAAACACTCTCTTCTCCTCCAGGATAGTGCGTTAGTTGACCAGCCACAGTCCATCTTATCTTGTAGTTATTAATGTCAGCTGGTTATGGTAGAAATACTGAGTGAAACCCCAGCTCCAAACACACAGACACGTTGATATATACACACTGGTTTATTATCCCTGGCCCGCTTTCTTTGGTGACAACATTTACCAGATTATTTAATCCATAAACATCTCTGTTTTCAACGCGTGGTTGCCATAGAGGTGGTTGCACTGTCAGATTGTTTTGCTTCCTGCTTCTTTTAGCCCCACCGACTCTTTTAACTGCTAGGTTGTCTTGCCTAGAGTTGATTGACACCTGAATACCCAATGACATTGCTTCCATGATCTTGGTATAAATCTAACACATATCTGACCACGTAGATGCATGGCTGATCAACCGCTGGCAACATCCAAAGGGTGTCCAGTCAAAACACCACAAAACTGACGTCAATGAGATTTATTTTCTTCTGTTCACCAAACACACATACCTGGTTTGCCCAGTGCACTTTCTAAGTCATTTTGAGTTTCTCATGCATATCTTTACAAAGAACATTTTACAAAGTACCCCATCATCAAACTATAGGTAGACTGGGGTTTGAATATGGAACCTCTCTGCTGAAAGTCAGATCATTAGACCATTCAGGGACGGATTAACCCCAGCAATGGCCCCTGGTCGATAATTTAATTTTTTAGGGCCCACCCACCCTCCACCACAGTTGGTCAGTTACATATCAGCATCATGGTCAGTTGCATGACAGTATCATGGTCAGTATCTGGTCAGTATCCTGGTCAGTGTCATCATGATCAGTTGCATGACAGTATCATGCTCAGTATCCTGGTCAGTGTCAAGTCAGTGTCATGTCAGAATAATTTCAGTATGACCACATCTGTATATAAATAATATATTGCTTAAATATGTTGTTTTTGATTAAATAATTTCAATCATACACAAAAGATTGAAAAGTTTGTTTTTGCTCTCCTGTAAAATTCTGAAAATGTCAGTCATGCACTTTTTGCTCCAAACCTCATGAGTCCATGATGATCAAAATGTTTGTTTATTGAATTGTGTTGCTTCTTCCATTATATTCATCCACTACTTATCATAGACTGTAGGGTGGACTGGGGAAAACTATGTAAGGGGATCCTCTTTCCCTTCCAGTTGTGAATTGATAGGACGTCATGTTTTGGACATACTACAACTCTCTCATTCAGAGTTTCATTCAGACATTCCAGGGTTTCCTGCTTTTTGGCCCTGCCAACTCTCCCCTCCACATAACATTGATTAGTTACGTCATGGTAAGGCATGATGGGGTGGAAAGGTATTTGGGGGGAAAAGCACCTATTATCTAATCTGGAAAGGATGTGGTTGACCCTCTTCCCAAGTCCCAACTTGTCTCTCTCTTGTTCCACTCAGGCCTTTCAGCCATCGCAGCGGCTTAAATGAGACTTGTGCGCCCTCAGGCATCCATGGTTCCAAGTCTAAATCTGGTCTCAATGGCTCTCCTCCTAAACGGTTTTAACATTTCTCGCTCTTTGTTTTTTTGTTTGTTTTTATGTTCTGAGACAGGCAATAGGAAAGCTGAGAGGGAGACCGTGTGAAGGAGAGATACCTCCCTCAGTACTCGACCCCAGGCCAGCACGTCGGACACACACTCTGGCGGGGAGCATCCCTACTAATACTACAAGCTACAAGAGGCATCACCAAAAAGACACCTATGACAGAATAAATAACAGACACCTGCGCAATTTTCATAATGAATGAAAACCATACCATATAAACCATTACCCTCTCAAAATTGCTTGGACTGACATAATATGCCAGTCTGGGTCTCACAGAGATATAGCTGTTCAGAGCCACAGATCCAACTGCTATGCCCATATAATATTATGGTCATGGTCATATATGGGGCTGACCGACTTCAAACTTGGTGTGTGCGGTGGCAAGGACTCGAGGGTGTGCGATGCCTGCTGCCGACTCGTAGAGAAGTTCGGAGAGCCAGTTGTCCAGAACCGAGGATCCAACCAATATGCCCATATTGGTCCATGGGCCATACGAGATGTCGGTATCGGAAAGGTGGCAAAGGTTATCATGCATTTTTGAAAAGCTCTCTGTAGATTATATTTTGGTATGATAACCCTTTCTGAGACACAGCTAAATTGGTGTTATCAGCCGCTAGAGTTGGTGTCCCATTAACTTAACATACAGGGGAAAAAAAGGAAAAAATGTATCTGCTTTAAAAACCCATTTAGACCTGAGGCCGATTCTGAAAACGCCTTCTAAAACCTAACCTAAGGTTTCTGAAAACCTTCAATTTCTTATTCCAAAAATGTAAAATAAATTATGTTGCTATATGTATAGCAAATACTGATGTGACACAGACGTAGCAGCCGGCCTTAAGGGTAATACAACGTTTAGGTAGCAGCAGGTCTAAATGGGTTAAGTAACTGAGGGGTCAAACTAGGGGTTTTTCATGATTCTGAATCCATTGCAAGCATCTGTTTTGCATAAAAAACATTAATTGGGCTAAAACGGCCCCCACAAAAGTGTGAAAGGTGATTTTCAAAAATGCATGATAACCTTTGCCACCTTTCCGATACCGACATCTCGTATGGCCCATGGACTAAATATACTGTAGGCCTACTGATGACATCAGGGATCTCCATGTAGGGGAATAAAAGGGACAAGCACTGACAGATACAGATATCTCCATCTATGGGCACAAAAGGGACACAGACAGGTACAACGGGTACTCACTACTCACTATGACATATTGGTTGGATCGGCAGTGCCCTGTAGGTTTAAGGGCCGCATAGCGGCCTGAACTCTAGATGTGAGGGCCACATAGCGGCCTGAACCGAACGGCGAACGCCCTGAACTAATGTGGCCTGAACTCTAGATGTGAGGACCGCATAGCGGCCTGAACTCTAGATGTGAGGACCGCATAGAGGCCTGAACTCTAGATGTGAGGACCGCAAAGCGGCCTGAACTCTAGATGTGAGGGCTGCATGCGGCGCGGCCTGAACTCTAGATGTGAGGGCTGCATGCAGCCTGAACTCTAGATGTGAGGACCGAATAGCGGCCTGAACTAATAACTCTAGATTCAAACATTGTGAATTCAGATCCACTATCCCTCCTCACGTTTTTGCACCTGAGTCTGAAGTCATCAACATGACATCAGCAGACCTGCCAACCCTGGGAATTTTTTTTGAGTACTCATGCGCGGGCACGAAGTTGGCGCCCGCAGCGCCCGCGCAGCGCCCGCGGTGCAAATTTTGAGGTTTTCCAGCACAAAACAGCGTATATTTTGGGGGGGTCCCACGCGCCTTTTCGGGAGGGACCTTTACAGTTATGTTAAAGAAATTTCACACCAGAAAGGCAGCACATTGCATGTCTTGACTTACAACAACCTTTTAAATAAAAATGCCATTTGGTCCTGAGAAAAAGTAGGCTAGTATTACCAGGCAATACAGTAATCTTGCATTGGCAATACTGTTGACAAATCTTTAATAAAATATACTAACTGCACTTGCTCAGAGTTAGTTAACAATAGACTAGCAAAACAGTCTATCACCAGTGACTTTATGAATGAACATACATCAATATAATCATGTTGTTCAAATTGCAAAATAGCTTTTCATTGTCAAGTAGGCTATTTACATAAACCTGTGTCTTTGTTAATTGAGCAGCCTAAATAAATCCACATTTCTGTGCATGATTTGCATGAAGATGAAAGTATTCAACTCATGTAGGTTTCTATTCCATCCATTAATTGATATATATAGGCCTACTACATTGTGTATAGATCACATACAGCCTAGTCTGTATATTCATTCATATAGGCTGCAGGCTACTCATTGTTGATAGACCATTAATCATGTCTTCATATATTCACAGGTGATACATAATTTGTTCACTGTTAATTTATTTGACAGTACACATAGGCCTAATTCATTCATTCATACTCGAGTTAAAGTGGAACAGGCAGCCCAGTATTTTATCCAATCATGGCCAATGTATGCTTCAGTTTATTGTACTAAGAACTGGGTCACGCGTTTTGACATTTTCCGTCTGGTTGCTCGCTGCAACACCGTCGTATGACGAAGTATAACTCCAGGCGGACCGCACTCGCAGCCGCTCGTTGTTTCGTTTCACCAGCGTCGCCAGATAGGGTTAGGTTAGGCATAGTACGAGATTTCACCAATTCCCACCATCGTGGCTGCTATGACATGTGAATTCACCTAAGAGGAGGATTTTAAAAGTTTATTATTACCTGTTAGACTCGTTGGCAGCACTAAGGGGCGAACAGTCGCTGTGCATTGACTCGCACAACACCACGGCCCTTCTCTGTATCATCTTCTTTATACATTAATCTGATTAATATCGCCGTTATGTATCCGATCGATAACTCGTCGGCGTCGCTGTGAGATGCGTGCATGCTGAACTAAACCAAGACCAAAACAAACAAACTCTGTCCGCCAATCGGTTAAATTCTTCTTCTGTCGACAAAACGAGCATCGCTTCCGTTCTAGTGCTCCCCAGCGCCATGCGCCCCATTCACACACCATTCATGTGGTGCCTGGGAGGAACTACACGGCATGGAGCAAAAATGTTTGCCTCGCTTTGAGCCACAACACAACGGAGAATGTGTTATGTTACCATCCCCCGATAATGCGTAGCCGCTAGAGGAGTTTGCGTACCTGCGTACAGAGACTAAAAATGCGTGCTTACTACGCAAAATGCATACAGGTTGGCAGGTCTGCATCAGAGATCCACAGGGAAGCCATGCTGTTATTATACCCAACCTTGTGCTTTTTGCAGCAGCTGTGGAAATTCTGTTTTTGAGTGGTGCTACGGCTGCTACCCGCTCCTACATCTGGTTTTGTCTGTTTGTCCCGCCTTTGTCGGGACTGTCATTGGTCAATCGGTGTCTGTTTGTGTGGCCAGGCCAGGGTCACATTGGCCAAGCTTTGTGTGACGCTTAACAAAATTAACAGCACCGCTCACTTCACACTGGGTGTGATTTTATTTACTGTTCAGTGCACAGATCTGGTCTACTGTGTCCGGTAATTTACACACCCATACATGCGCGCACATGCAGTCGCACACAGACAGTTTCTGTATCCGCTCTAGACCGGATATGCAAATTATCCCCATCTTGTTTTCGCAAATTGAGAATAAACGTATTTCTGTATGATGATAATGGTCCTGTGGTGATATTATTTCAAGTGTGTTGAGGGTCTAGTGTGGAACAAACCAATCAAACCTCTGAAATATGCATGCTGGACAGAATTAGTCCAATTAAAGGCATCGTTAGATATTATGAGTTTGGGCATCTGCACCCTCAGGCCCAGTCATTCCACAGAGGAAAGGCAGGTAACCTGGATGGATAATAGCAGGTTGCTGGAGGCTCAACTCATTTTCAAGTGTTAACAAGGTCGTTTCGAAGCCGCAACATGCTCCACTGTATGTTAATGTTCACTAATAAGCCCTATATCTCTGAGTCATCTCAGATGGATTGGAGCGTAACACAGCATTTTATGCTAAAAAGCTGCAGGCCACATTGTAAAATGAAGCATAACTATTTATGTAAAAAAAGAAAAAAGAAGAAGCAGACAGAATTGCTTAAGGTGAACTGAGGCGTCTATGGTCTTCATCTTTTTGCAGCACTTTGTTCGCCACACAATGAATAAAGAGGTTTAAGCGTTTGCCTTGTCAAGAAGCCTACTGTGTAGGGCCATCAAGCGAGATGTGTTGGAAGTCCTGCTCGGCTGTTAAGCGATTTTGCAGCTTTTTATTCAAGCTGTCAAGTCAAACAATTAGGAGATAATGCGGCCCTGGTTTGTGAATTACGAACATGTCAAGAGACTGCACTAAAAAAGCAACGACAGATGCCACTTATCACCCCAGCAGCCCTTGCTGCGTGACTGTATCATCAGAGAGGAAATGTAACATTCTGATGTTTGCATAAGAGAAGTATTAGTAGCAAGTCAGAAATGTAATTCCTTCCATCCTGTCCCTCTCGCAAGGGAGGGTTGACACCCCCCCCCTCTCTCCATAAAAAACATACAATGATTTTTTTTTTCTCTCCTCTCCCCCAAAAGCTAACAAAACAAACGGGGTGGGGTGAGGTGGGGGGGTGAGAGCACACAGAAAGAAAAGCATCCTCGCTGATCTTCGTCCATTTCCAACATCGCTTCTTGTATATTTTTTGGTGGAAATCCTCTTAGAATGCAAAGTAAATAGATTACGATACAGTGGGGGATTAGGGCTCGCGCGGCGCTGTCAGATTAGCTGGTGAACGCGGCGCGTCGACAGCTCTGACACGGCCATGGCTGCTGTTCAGGAAAAGGGGGCTCCGCGCCATGCTTTAAAGTCGCTTGTTGGCTCCCGTTCATGAATAAAACTGCAGCCCATAATCTCGGCCAACACACACACACACACACACACACACACACACACACACACACACACACACACACACACACACACACACACACACACACACACACACACACACACAGTGTGCATACTATGCACACAGAATTACACATTCACAGTTTAAAACGCATATATACAAATACGTATGTAATACACTACACATAAATACATGTGCTCACGATATACACAAATATATGTAGTCTATACATAGCTTTACACACAGACAGAACGAGTCCGATTAATGGAAAGATTTAAACCATTGTCAATCTTTTGTGGAGGCAAAAGCCAGTGTTTTAATTCGTGTTGCATATGTTCATGGTAACAGTTACAACATGACACTATTATACACATAAACAATCACTTTACATATAGCACATTAGAAGGAATTTTGGTATATACCGTAAATGTAAATCTTACACAACTTGTTTATCAATAATGTAAATAGAAAACTAAATACATGATATTGCTACTAGTGTACTAACACATTAATAATCTGTTCCATAATTTAGAAAAATCAAGTTATCTATAAAACGTGTAGAAAAATAATTTTACCAGGCAGTAGTGAAACTGAAGATTCATTTTAAACCAGTCCAAAATGAACCACTTTGAGTGACCCAGGGTCTTCCTTCTCCTGTGAAAGAACAAGCAGAAATATTATAACCCTCTTGTCTAAACTACTGTAATTATACTATTTAACTTTTGTTATTCAACGACTGTGCAAGCATGCTCCACTACTAGTACAGCTACTACTAGAAGGGGGCAACTTGGTAGAAGGCAAATCTCCGCCAGAAGGCATGCCCTACCACTCTCCATCTTCCTATCTGTCTGGGGCATATGGTGACGTTTTGGAGTGTGCATGCATGAATAGGCATGAGGCAATGAGGGGAAGGGATATAATAAAGGACTGTTATCATTGCAGTGCAACCAAAGTGACAGGCTATATGAAGACAAATCTTTGGACAGTGAACACAGTGAAAACTAGTTTGGCATGTTGTCATCAATTGGCCAAACATGACAGTACAGTTATACCCTTATTATTAGGCTTTGTATTAGGCCCAATATGTTGCAATATGTGTGTACAACCCTAACAGTGTCATTATATCCTGCATGTAATTCCTCATTGTCATTCAATGTCCTGTGTACTCTGTAAAGTGATTGTTAATTCCTTGTGTCAATGATGTTTGTATCGCCAGTCAATCAAAGGTTGCGCTTTCACATGTGTCAGTTTTTGCTGCCCCACAGTCACTTTACGAGTCCTTCATGAGAGACCGTATGTCATTGACATATAAGTTGACAATCAATTTGACATGAAAGGGAAAAGTAATGGCATGTAGGATGAGATGTACACAGCTACTGTGGCGTCGCACCACTCATCACAGTGCTTTGTTAACCAAGAGCATAAAGTACAGCTGGACTGTTGGAAGCTGAAAAACACTTTCTGTGGACACGGCTGTATAGCAACTCATAATGTAGTAACAGCTCATAATGTAAAATAACAGCTAATAATGTTATGAGCATGTAATACAAGTAGATCGGCTATTTTCGGCAGAGAGCTTTGGAGGGGGAAAACTATACAGGGGAGCTAAGTTTATTAAGTATTGACCGTTCAAGTGGTTACATTTCTGAAAACACACATTAACATGAATCCAAAATACACTATTGATCCTGCTGTCAAACAATGAAACTATATCTATGAACAGATTGTGGGGGTCCCTGCTTCATTGCTCTCTCAACTAAGGGGTCCTTGGCTTGAAAATATCATATCATAGATGTCATGAAAGTACCATGGTCAGTCCCATGGTCAATATCATGGTCAGCATCATTCAGGATCATGGTCAGGATCATGGTCAGTATCATGTCAGTATCACAGTCTCCATAATGGTGACCATGACCATGATGCCTGATGAAGGTCTGAGTGACCTAAACATACCAATACATGTCTTGTAACAAGTTGTAAGGGAGACTGGCCTTTTGTCTGCTATTCAAGTTCATTACTCTTTCTTATCAAATAATTTTTATTAAGGCACAGTATCACATTGAGGCAGGTACATACATACACAGTGATGACACCCCAAGTCCCATTCCCATCACAATAATCATTGGTACAAAATAGCACAAGATCTGAGGCCATCACGGTACGTAGAAGTTCAGTATAAAAATAAGAAAAACCCTGCCCATAAAGGATAATAAAAGAAAACATTTTCTCCCCTCCATATTCCCAATTTAATGTTAAGCCAATTCCCCCGTTCCCACACTTTATGCTAGACCCATCCCTGCTAATCCCCATAGTAGTCATTGGGAGGGTGAAGACACAAGTTCATTACTCTGACGCACCTGTCCATCTCCATAGGTGTGCAAAAGGACTTGTTTTTGCTTCTAAGTGACCATGATATGATATGATACTGACCAGGATACTGACATGACACTGACCATGATACTAATACCAATTATTACGAAGTAACAACACTTTTCTCATCAATATGAGACATTATTTCACTGTTATTACTTTATGAGTCAATGAGTGGTTACATAAGGTAACATATTGAGAATGAAAAAATCTGTTATTACATTACCAGTATGTGCTCATGATTTTATTACATTATGAGCTCATTACATAATGAGATTTTATTATACTGTATTTAGGACGGTTATTATTAAGAACCATTACATGTTTGCCACTTTTCTAAAGTGCGCCTGCATCGATGTGTATCTGTGTGCATCCCCTTAAGCTGTGTTAGTCTTGGTGCATGTGTTGGTGAATGTCAGTAAAGACGTTAAAGACGTTAAAGATGTTAGTAAAGACTAACTTAAGACAGTTTGGAAAGTGTTGACTGCATGGACGAGGATACAATGCTATATCGTTTAAAGGTATACTGTTTTAACTACGGTTTTCAACATTAAGACTTAAAGGGGCACTCCACCACTTTTCAACCTATGTTCATATAATTGGTCCTCACTCAAAAATAGCTTTTCTTTTTCTTTTTTTTTTCTCAGAGGAGGGCTGTGGGCTGGTCAGAAACCCATAGTCTTGTGACATCATCGATTACCAATCCAGCTTATAGAAACTGCAGGCTTTCTATTCCTGAAAAGTTGCAATTTTAAAGTGGAAGCCATTGTTCTCGCGATATTAAAAATCTAAATATTTTTTTCAAAAATATTGATTACCTGTAAAAATAAATTTTTGGAAAATGATGATGTCACAAGACGATGGATTCTGAACTTCCCACAGCTCTCCTAGGAGACTTGGACTGAGTAGAAAAAAATTGTGATATTTTATCATGAACATTAGTGAGGACCTATTATATGAAGACAGGTTGAAAAGTGGTGAACTACTCCTTTAAGGCCAGATAACTGGGCCAGATAACAGATAAAAAAATCTCTTTCTCCATATATTTTTCCATTCAAGTGGATGGTAGATACAGATAAAAAAAAGATCTCTGTCAAATGGATATTTGTTTTATCTGTGACAGATATTTCTTTTATCTGTATCTACCATCCACTTGAATGGAAAAATGTCTGGAGATAGAGATTTTTTTATTTGTTATCTGGCCCAGTGGGAATGGGCCTTAAACCTGGAATTGGCGTGACCATGCCATGAATTAACTCTTGAAAAAATAGATTGTTGACATTGGGTGAAAACCTCATATGTAAGAAAAAAAAAGAACATACTGAACTTTTTCAGGATTCAAATTCAAAACAAGCTCAAAACGTGTTGCAGCTTAGCTTTGTGTGACACTGTAGTATGGAAAAGTAGAATACATTTAGAGAAGAATATAGAAAAGAGGTTTCTGCTCGACAGTATAATAATACTAAAATGTTTCCAACATTTCTACTTGGGTGGAGATCGTTGTGCCAAGTTAATATTGTCCACTCCAGACAGTGAAAAGGGTAATGACTTACATTTCCATCATCTCTGCCACCCAGGATGGTTTCTGTAAGACAGTGAAACATGGAAACCTGTCAGACATACATGGATACAAGCCTTGACACGTGGAGTAAACATACATAAATGTTTTTATTTTTTTCTCTCCAGACATTTGTTTCTTACTGTCACTGTCAAATGAAGCAGAAAGTGCCAAGAAATGATCTTAAAAAAGATAGGAGAAGAACATTTCCAGGGGTGTAGCGCTACTATTAGAAGGAGCTTTGGTTGAAAAGCACATCTGAGCATTCTATAAAAATGTAGGTGTAAAGATGATTTTTAACTCACCATGGTGACAACTCATTAAGTGTTTAAAATTGAGCGCCCTACAACAAAACAAGGCCACTGGCCATGACAATATCCCCTCCAAATTCAGTCTCAGAGACTCAGCCGCCTGAGTTTCTTCAATTATTGCCCACATAATAAACGTCTCAATCAAACAGGGACGCGTCCCCCACTTAAAACTAGCGAGAGTAACCCCTCCATACAAAAAAGGAAGCAAATTAGACGCCTATATTTCCGCCCTATTTCTATTCTTAGTTCCATCTCTCAAGTTACGTAGGAAATTGTCTATGAACAGGTTGCAAAGTATCTCTCTAAATCTTTATCCAAAGATTTTGTAACCCATTTTTCACCCAGTGCCAATTGCCTCAGCTGTAATCCTTGGCACTACTCTCCCTCTGCCAACCTTAGCCTAGTAAACTGACTCCTCCCATCTCAGGAAGAGACTGGTTTACGAGGCTATGCCAACCTGGGGAGAGGTTTTCGAATGGCTTTGCCTTCAAAGTATCTAAATATCCATCCATCCATCTTCAACCGCTTATCCGGAATCGGGTCACAGGGGTAACAGTTCCAACTGAGACTTCCAGATTTCCTTATCCCGAGTAACTTCCGAGGCGTCCCGAAGCCAGTTTGGAGATATAATCCTTCCATCTGGTCTTTGGTCTGCCACGGGGTCTCCTCCCAGTGGGACGTGCATCGAGGACCTTCCTAGGAAGGCGCTTGGGGGGGCATCCGTACTAGATGCCCGAACTCTTTTCCAAGTGTAGAAGCTGCGGTTCTAGTCCAAGTCTCTCTCGGGTGACTGAACTTCTCACCCTATCTCTAAGGGAGATACCAGCCACCCGTCTGAGGAAACCCATTTCGGCCGCCTGCACCCGGAACCTTTAGGTCATGACCCATACTTCATGACCATAGGTGAAAGTAAGAACGAAGATTGCTCGGTAGACAGAGAGCTTTGCCTTCCGGCTCTAATGATCTCCTTCTCCGTCTTCCCCTTTCTCTCATTCGAAGAATCTAAATATGACATATACATATTACTTACATACATATAGACAGGTTTCTTGTTTACAAATATTGAGACTAAATGCACAGCTGACTGTATCATGTAATCAATTCCGTCCAATCCCCAAACCTGTTGTTTTGGGGAGCGCTGGTTTCATTGGCTAATTTTGGTACGGACCCTGCGCACGCATCTAGTTTTATCAGTGTAATGTGGACCAGAAATATATATATATATATATATATATATATATACACACACACACATATTATACATATATATATATACATATATATACACACACACACACACACACACATATATATATATATGTTACGGTTAGTTTGGGTAACTCGGTTAGACTGTGGTAAGAGCGCTTGTTTTGTCGTTCACCACACACCAATCACCACCAGATGGCGACGACAGCCATTCACTAGTGAAGGCGCTGACGTCACTCTTTATTTACTAGCCTAGCCTAGCCTAGCCTAGCCTAGCCTAGCCTAGCTTGCCCAGGCCATAAATATAACGATTGCATTCACCACGGCTTCGTAACTCGCGCGGCGCTCCGCCGGCCGCGCGGCCCTGGCCCAAGGTCCGCTGGCCTTCGTGCCGCTTGCAATGTCGTGGACAATTGCACGGCGCTTGTTCCGCCCCGTGCCGCACGGCGAGCGCTCCGTTTCTCTATCTAACCGTTTCTCTATCTAACCGTGACATATATATATATATATATATAAATATAGACGGTGATGTCATAGTTAGTCATACACCCCCTCCTCATTAGTGTTTGCACCGCTCACTTCGCACGGGTGCGATGTTTATCACCTGACAGGGGGAGTTTCCCCGATAGGACGTAGCACGTGGAAGGAAAAAAGTTCCCTTCCCCTCCATCAGGCTGACCAGCGGGAGGTAGTATAGTTTTTACGTTTTTTGTGAGGGTACCTACCCTTGGGGACACGAGGAGAACATACAAACTCCACACAAAAAAGCCCTTTTGCCAACCCAACCCAGGGTATGGGCACTGATGACGCGGAGGAGAGAACACGATACAGTAGCTCAACTCTCCCCTATGGATTTGTGTCATCGTAGTGTAGGTTAGTTGGCTTATTTGTCTAAACTGCTGCCCATTTCAACTAAAACAGATACTTCATAACAAACTTTGATGATTGTTTCTTGTTCATATTCCCTCTTTCTACAGCTTTCTAATGACAATATATTTGACCCCAGAAGTGATTGAAGAGAGATTGAAGTGCCTCCTGCTTCTGAGCGTGCTGTTAATGTACAGTAAGCTCAGCATTTTGCCAACAATCCCTTCACTGTTAAAACAGATGTCAAATGGATATGGAATTAAAGCTCCCCCAGGTGACGTGTCCTACTTAAATGCCCCACAAGGCATTTCAGGTCTCCACTTAAGTTTTACCGGTCTCCAACGACCTCTCCTTCTGATGCAAGCACAGCAGATGTTAACACAGAAAAATCCAAAGTGTTAATTTAATAGGCTAATCTATCTATAAATGCGAGAAGTCTCTGCGTGTCTGTCTGTCTGTCTGTCTGCGTGTATGTAATCCGCGTATCTCGAGAACCGTTCGTCCCACTGGCTTCAGATTCGGCACGCACGTTCTCCGCCACGGCGCGGAGTGCAGTGCCCGGCCTCGACCCGACCCGACGCGCGTTTTTTCCGAAACGGCGCAAAACGTTCGGAATCTCCTTATGCGGAGCTGATTGTTGATTGTTGACATCAGGCTGTTCCGGAGGAAATCGGCGCAAGCGCTGACTCATTGTGACATCATTTCATAAAAGGCTCTGACATCGCGTACGCAACATGAGTCAACACAAAATGCCATGGTTATGTATCTCCATATATGGGCATATGGGCAGATCTCCATATGGGCTACATATATGGGCATATGGGCACTGCTGACTCATATGGGCATAAAGGGGACACAGATATATGGGCATAAATGGACGTATCGGCACAAGGGCTGACTCATACAGAGATCTCCATATATGGGCATATGGGCAGATCTCCATATGGGCTACATATATGGGCATATGGGAAGGGCATATGGGCAATCTGACATCACTTCTGCTGACTCACGGCGCAAAACGTTCAGAGGCTGTTCCGGAGGAAATCGACCCGACGCGCGTTTTTTCCGAAACGGCGCAAAACGTTCGGAATCTCCTTATGCGGAGCTGATTGTTGACATCAGGCTGTTCCGGAGGAAATCGGCGCAAGCGCTGACTCATTGTGACATCATTTCATAAAAGGCTCTGACATCGCGTACGCAACATTAGTCAACACAAAATGCCATGGTTATGTATCTCCATATATGGGCATATGGGCAGATCTCCATATGGGCTACACAGATATATGGGCATAAATGGACGTATCGGCACAAGGGCTGACTCATACAGAGATCTCCATATATGGGCATATGATATATGGGCATAAAATGAATGCCCCCATATATGGGCATAAAATGGATTGCAGACAGACAGATACAGATATCTCCATATATGGACATAAATGGACAGAGGCAAACAGATGGTCAAAGATCTCCATATATGGGCATAAAATGGACGCAGACAGACAGATACAGATATCTCCATATATGGGCATAAATGGACACAGGCAAACAGATGTTCAAAACGGGTCCTATGACCACAGGTATAATGAGGTTTGCATTAAAGGGGGAACCGGCACTGTGTCTGCAACACAGTTGGAGGCACAGACAGATACTCCATATATGGGCATAAAATGGACGCAGATAGACAGATATCTCCATATATGGGCATAAAATGGACCCAGAACTATAACTGCAGTGATCTCCATATATGGACATAAAATGGACGCCGACAGACAGACAGACAGATACAGATATCTCCATATATGGGCATAAATGGACACAGGCAGACAGATGGTCAAAACGGGTCCTATGAAAACAGGTATAATGGGGTTTGCATTAAAGGGCGGGGCATTCATTCCCTATTTACATTGTTCCGAGTTGGCCAGGTCGCCGACTAGACGCTGGGCCGCCCGAAGGGCGGCCCAGCTTCTAGTAGGTTTAATAGGTTATCAATATTACTGTTAATTTTCTGGCTTAATGTTGACACTGTAGACGCAGGGACCTTGTTAGACTTTAGAGACAGAATGATGGCATGTGTGAACCCTGGTCCTATTATTGGAATGAGGCAATGACAATTCAATATTTAACCATGCTTTTTTAATTCTGTGGCTTATCTCTTCTTCAGACTTGATTACATTTCTTTCTTTTTGTTATTCACATATTGCCGCTAAAGGGGAACACACATCGGCCGCGGAAGGCTCGTGCCAAAACAGCCGGCCCCATTATTTTCAATGAACTAACTGCCGCCCCACCAGCTGCGCCGCTGTTCTATTTCTAGGCACTGCCGCGCGGTGAACATGTTTTCCCCCATCCAGTTATCCATACTGTGAATGGGAGGAGGAGCTGTCCTGGGTGTTGGCATCATTGACCATGGGGCTTTTAAGCCGTGACATCATTTTTGTAGGCAGAGGAGAACTCTGCCCCCAGAGCATTTTCTGTCCCTCGCTATTTCAACAGATCTGAGACAAAAATAACGACTAAAGTATAATTCTAACACTTTCCTTTCAACAACAAAGAGAAGAAAAATGTGTAAATAGTAAAAATAGTAAAAAGATTCACGGAAACTGGGGGCAGAAATTCTCCTCTGCCTACAAAATGATGTCATACTTAACAGCCCCATTAGCTGGCGAGTGGTACGGGACGTAGCCAGGCGATCCATGTTGGGAGCTGATCGGCCCCACTGATCGGCCGCAAGTTTCCATGGCAACGGGGAGTGGGCGGCCGCGACTCACCGTGTCCCAGGCCATAAAAGCCAGTCGGAACCTGACAGCCAACGGGAAAACATCACTGTACGCAGATGCAGAGGTGTCTGCACCTCTATTTCCCCCCACGTTGACCCTTTATTGTTATTAGCATCTCTCCTTCGGAAAGAGATACGTTTAGTTTGAGTTAGTTAATCTTTTGTGTTTCATTGTAGCCGCATTTTCTTCTCATTAATTTGTTTATTCTTTTTGTTACTCTGAGCCCGACCGTAGGTCACAGATTAGTATGTATCACAGCTTGTCCGTATGTATCTCTGTCACGCCTGACACTGTGGTTCTATGAGTTTGTCGCTCTGACATCATGCTCTGATGTCACTGTGATGTCAGGGGAACACTAACAGAAAGGGTTTGTTGCTCTGACATCACACTCACTGTGATGTCACACTAACTGTATATTCCACATTAACAGAATCCATATATGTCCAAGACAGCCCATATCTGTGTGGCTGGTTCTACAGACAGGGATCTCCATGTATGGGCATAAAAGGGTATGAGGTCAGATGTCATAGACATCATAGGACTTTCACATAACGAATAACTGAGTAAGCATGTTTGGGCTCTCACAGCATATCTTCATATACAGTACATGGATTTCCATATATGGGTACCAGGGGTCTCCATATAGGGGCCAGAGCTCATGTCGCCCTGATGAGGCGTCTTACTAGTTGTATCTACATTCTACAAATATATATATATATATATATATATATATATATATATATATATATATATATATATATTATATATATATATATATATATTATATATATATGTTTGCAATTCTGGTGTCTGTAGTAAAATATGTCATGATTCCTTGACCCCTGGACAAGTGGGGTTGTAACACCCGTCAATGTAGGATTCATATTTGGGGTCGACCTTAGGGGTCGATCTTTTGTTGTGAAATTCTCACAATGTGTCACATCGTGAGCACAAAATGCAGACACGTGCACACTGGCGCGTACACATACACACACACACACACACACACACACACACACACACACACACACACACACACACACACACACACACACACACACACACACACACACACACAAATGCCTGAATAGATTCCACACTCGCTCGGTAGCTGAAACACGTTGTCATCGTCACGTTCTGAATACAAACCGTTGTCACTCACGGCGATCTCCCTCGCTCTGAGCCTGTTGTTAATATGGTTATGATTGACATTAAAACCCTGCCACCTTAGCACTGATATTTAAAATGCCGATGCAAATTCCTTTTCCAATAGCCTACAGTGCGGATTACAGTGCGACAGAGCGATTCGGTGCCGAGACAATTGCTAATCGCCTGAAAAATGGAATTATTAAAATAGTAGAGGTTTGGATATGTGGAAGGAAAGAGGGAGGCAAAAAAGGGCAGAAGATGTCATGTTTCCCTAATAGGTATTCTCTGTAAATAACTAGCTCGTAATCACAGACGTCTGATACTAGGAGCGGAGAACACCCAGGCTACGTTTTGAGTACAAAACAAGACTACATTTTGCCAGATAATTGTTGTCAAGGGCTCATAACCGTGGCCCTGAAACAGGCATGGTGAGGATTACAAGTGGTGATTTGTTGTAATGGGCTGTCTCTCCTGCAGCAGCTATGAAAAGTGCATTTGCAGCTACGTGGCAGCTCGTTTGGAGAGTGTAAGAACAAATAAATAACAAGCGTTTTATAATAATTGAAAAACTGACCATGGCTGCCCTGTATCGATAGAGGTCTCTCATAAATGCACACACACACACACACACACACACACACACACACACACACACACACACACACACACACACACACACACACACACACACACACACACACACACACACACACACACACACACATGAACGTGCATTCACAAACAGGTATTCAGGGAGAATTCACCAACAGACTGTTAACAAGAGAGAGAAACATTCACACACGCACACACACCTGTTTGTCTCCATGGCCAGATGGTATTGGCACCATGAGTCGCCTGAACATTCTCCTCCTGCATCCTTCTCCGATTGGGTCGTCCAACATCACTGTGAACCAATCAGAAGAGACCCGACTTATCTTACAGCGGTACAGGGGTTTCTTTCTTTTTTATTTTTTTTTACATCAAAACATCAAAATAGAAAACTGAGTCACAGTAAGATTTAGACGTGTCATTAAAGTGGTACCACTGCATTCAGACCACAGTGGTAAAATAGGGAACCTACAATATGTCATATACAGTATGCGGGGTATAGTAAAAGATAGAGGTGACCCTAATATAATCCAATATTTATACTGGAAGAATAGAATCTTTCTCATTATTATACTGTAATTAGTGCTGGAATAAAGTGCCTCAGCTTCCTGTCTAGTCCAGGCAGGGGGTTTTATATTCAATGACCTTCTGTGATTGAGAGGTTACAGGGCCCATCCCCCGACTTTTGACATGTGTCCATCATCAACAGTCACATCCTCAAAACCCTTGAGTGAGATCCTAAACCTCTACCTGCTTCCACACTGCAAATCTCTAATGAAAACCGCATCAATATTATTATCTGAGAAAAACATATTTTAAAGCGATATTTAAAAATTATAATTTGGCACTTAACCGTTCTCCAATAGCTTTGCCACCCTGGCCCCTGTTTAGCCAGGAGATAAATAGCCTCCCTTTTCCTCACTGGTCTGGAACAAGAGTAAGAGACGAGCAAGAGAGAAAGAGAGAGAGAGGGAGGCCAGCAGTTATCAAAAGGAATGTTGGGACGCTTCCCAGATTCCCGTCTCCTTCTCTCTGAGTCGGATTTGGGAACGGCAGTGTCACCGAGATGCTCCCCAAACCACCATTGTGCTTTTCCTCCCTCTCTCTCTTTCCCTCTCTCTCTTTTTCCTCATAGAGCCAGATGGGAAAAGAAGAAGAACGCTGGTGCTATAATGCCTTCCCCTCGCTGTATCAGGGGCTAAGCTTGTCATTGGCTCCACATGAGAAACAATGAAACTTCATCAGGGACCAGATTACAAGAGGGGGTGTGTGAAGGGGGGGGGGGGGGGGTGCTCAACATAAGAAAATGTTCAAAAAGAAGGGGAAATTGTGCTGCATTTTGTCTCTATTTCTCGTGTTTGGGGAAGTGAGAGAATCTGCTTGCTTAGCCAGGGTCTGCAGAGCGAGGTAAAGACCTGTGGTAGTAGGAAGACAAACCAACATAACCCTTTTTACCTCTCTTTCTCCTTCTCTCTCCTTTCCTTTTAAAAATGAGCTCAAATTGAACCAACTCACTGTCATCCCTCTTTGGTTGTCATATGTTGAAATCTGTACTGTTCTGTATGTCATGCTGAACAGTTATGTAAACAGTATGTAAAACATTTTGCCGTCATAGCATCGTTTTTCATATTTTGGTGGTGTGATGTTAGTTAATAAAGTGTATAAAGTGTAAACATGTAAAACAGACACGCTCACACACCGTGAAGTGGAAGTGTCCAGAGACGTAGGTGCTGTCTGTCTCCCTATTGGTCCATCTGTCTGTCTGTCACATGCCCCGTTCCTGCCTCTGACAGGATCCTCTGGGAGAGAGAAACACACACACACACACACACACACACACACACACACACACACACACACACACACACACACACACACACACACACACACACACACACACACACACACTCTCACACACACACACACACACACACACACACACACACACACACACACACACACACACACACACACACACACACACAGGGTTAAGAGCTAACATGTCTGTTACACCTAAAGGAAACAAGCACTCAATTAGTCATTCACCTGAGAGAGGAATGATAGAGAGACACAGAGAGAGAGGAGGGATCAGACACATGTTACAGTAATACTGTATGTTTTCATTATATGAAACACATTAACAATCTTACACTGAATTACATTCAATCACTTAAACCCAGGTCACCTCAGCAGCCGCACTGAGGCACTGTATATTGTCGGACATTACCTGAAGTTGGTTTTCTAAGCTCTAAGCCTCTAACTAAGCTTTGATTGCCTTTGAATAAAACCATGTTTTATAAACCTAAGTATCACCTACATGTTACTGATTATAGCAAGTGTAATCCATGCTTTATTTCCTGCACAATGAATTAATGAAACTGAATAGAGTTAATGGCATCGGCATGACGCGTGCAACAAATCATTTTCTTCTTTTCGTCTTCTTTCAATCATCTTACGTAAACACAATTGACACAAAGAATTGACACTCTCACTTCTGCTGAAGTTGGCATAATGTATACCGAGTATAGCGGCCCCAAAATACAGTTTAGGGACAGTGCCAGCCCAGGTGCCTTGCCCGCAATTCACGGGTAGAGGGTAAGGCTAAGGGGTAAGGCAGTGACAAGAATAGTGGCCATGGTGTTTGCATCTACATTTTCCTGCTCCTCCAGATCATGCAATGCTGGGATTTTCAGGAACATTTTTGAATATATAGAGCTTACGGTGCAAAAGTAACAAATGTTTTGCATTTTAAAACAAAAAAACAGAGAAAAACAGAGAGACAAAGTGACAGAGAAAAAAACAAGAATAACACAGGCGATGAGCTCACACACACACACACACACACACACACACACACACACACACACACACACACACACAGGTAAACAGACATCCTCATTACAATAATTTTAAAATAATCACTTCACATCTCAACTAAAAAAAGTTTCAGTGCAATAGAGATGGCACGAATAGAGCACCCAGCATAGCTGTAAGGGATAGGGAAGCGCTTCTCCAACACACTGGAGCTAATAGGCTTTTTTCCCTGAATCAGACGGCCGCTAACAGAGAGAGGAGAGGAAGGAGGTGGAGGAGTGGATCTTAAGATAAGTCATTCCTCTCTTCCATTGAGAGGCCCTGCAGTCATATCAGCCATTGTGAGGGGGAGCCAGGCGGAGAAGGAGAACAGTTGGCTCACTTTGCTCACTCACTCGCTCCTCTCGGCTAAACGCAGCCGAAAGGAGAAAAGAGAGAAGAGCGATACGGCGGAGGGGAGAGAATAGGGCCTTCGTTGGCTCGTCGCCCTCTCACAATGCGCTATCTAACCAAATCAACACACTTGTCAGCCAGACAGCTCTGAGCCATTTCACAAACCAAGCATTACAAAAGGGAAGCATTGCAAAGCCCAAAATGTGTTTCTACATACATACATATCGCCGTTGTCCGGTGAAAACCTTGTATGTCCAAAACCGTTCATTTTGCATTTATCATTTTAAAAGTGATTTAAACTAGTGAAAACAGCCGATCTACAAGCATCCAACGCCTCGCACCGCGAGGCGTTGTGTGCTTGTAGATCTGCTGTTTTCACTACTTTTGTGCGACGGCCTTGTATGATGAAGCAGGGCTTTGCTTTGCGAAAAATTTACACATTTGAAACTTGGAGATACAAGGTTTCTGCCCGACAGTGACGATATGTGTGTGTGTGCGCGTGTGTGTGTGTGTGTGTATGTGTGTGTGTGTGTGTGTGTATGTGTGTGTGTGTGTGTGTGTGTGTGTGCGTGCGTGCACGTGCGTGCGTGCGCGCCTGTGCCTTACTTTGTCATTCTATGACAGCTCTCTGTGTACTGTACATTCATAGCAGTTAAGCTCGCCTTGAGTCATAGCTAATTCCAGTTCAACTGACACACATTGGAAAGCTACCCTCAGAGACACACTAAAGGGGGTTTCCCCTATTTTTTCTGACCTGCAATATTGAATATTCCTGTTAAGTGTGTGTTAGAGGCCTTAGAGGGTTAACAGCATTATGCAATGCATAGGCTTATAATTGAGGGACACATTTGCATGTCATGATGTTTGCCCATGCATTTGTGTGTGCTGTACGTGCTCCTATAGCCTGAGTGTGGAGGATGTGTGACGTGACACATGCTTGTTTAGCTTAAGTTAATCTGTGTGAATCTGATATTTGTACAGGGAAATGCCACAATGGGAAACCAGAAACCTGGGACACCAAGGCACCATAATACAAACATAGCTTTTTGGGTATAACCTATTACTGTACGTTCACCACCGATCTCTGTCCATCAACAATCATTGGATACAGTCACTCTGACTGAAAGCCTAGCCTACGGTGTTAGTGTAAGTATACATTATGTGTCTGCTTTAAGTACTTGTAATTAAATGATCATTATTATATATATTGTGCCATGGTGTCCCATGCCCGTGAGACAAGTCCAGGTGTGCCTTGGGATTTTGTGACAACCCTGCATGATTATTGCAATATGTACAAAACCTTATGAATTCTGCTTTACTATATCAGTACTCTGTGTATCCCGGCAGATTAAGTCAATTCTTTTGGAAGAATCGTTCACTTTGTGATACAAGCACCAAATTTTGCACAAAGTTTCCTCTGGACCTACTTTTTCCAAAAAGCAAGTTAGACAAAAAAAATGCAATATGGTCACCATTTTTCAAAAAAAGGTTGGGGTCCCATTGAATTTACTATACAGGAAAAAAATACCAAAAAATATATCTGCTTTAAGTAGCACTAGCCCTTACCCGTTCAAAGATATGAGCTCCAAAATGATGTGCAGTGTGTGGGTTATGGGATTGACTGTGCACACAGTATATGAGGGATGGAAAGTAACTTTAACTGGTGCTTGCATGATGTAGGAGCATCAATGTAAGAAACACGTTTTGTTTAATGGCTACAGAGATACTGCCCCCCCCCCCCCAGCCCACCCGCCCACCCGCCTGCACACACACCCGCCTGCCTGCACACACACCCGCCTGCCTGCACACACACACACACACACACACACACACACACACACACACACACACACACACACACACACACACACACACACACACACACACACACAGAGCTGGTTAAACATTTTGCCTCAAGCTAGATGCAGAATAGATGCGCCTCATGCTAGATGCAGAATAGATAGTAGATACACCATAAAAATGCTAATATACAGCATACGATTTGTGAAAGTGACAAACGGGCTTCACAGTTATGTCAGGTGTGTTCATATGCTAATGGTGATGCGATTTCAGATCAATTGCTCCAGCCACCGAGGAGAAACGCTGAGACAGACAGACACTCACTCACTCACTCACTCAGTCAGACATTCGCAAAATTATAGTATAGATGTGAGGCGTCAAAATAGGGGTTTTGATGATTCTGAATCCAATGCA
>NC_137833.1:25967350-25972350 GCF_963921795.1 Nannobrachium achirus
AATTTTTGTTAAAAAGAATAAGGTTTTAGGATCCCGGGCAATGGGATTTACAGTATATATCCTAGAACCCACAGGGACACTCAGCCGTATTAGTGGTTGTTGTTGGTTGTCAGGGAGATATCACAACCAATACATTTTCAAATCAGATCCACAAACACAATAAAAGTCATGCTCCACTCCTCAGTCTGGAGTGGCCACATAGAAGAACGCCTTGGTTATAGACATAGTGGAGGACAGATGTGATCTGGGATTGTTAACCTACAGTATATGCACTCAATATACACCTCTAGAACACATAGAATATGTACAGTACAGTAAGGTTCAGTAGAGTACAGTAAAAGTACAGTAAGGTTCAGTAGAGTACAGTAAAGTACAGTAAGGTACAGAAAGGTACAGTACAGTAAGGTATAGTAGAGTACAGTACAGTAAAGTACAAAACAATAGAGTAAGGTACAGTAGAGTACAGTAAAGTACAGTAAGGTACAGTAGAGTACAGTAAAGTACAGTAGAGTACAGTAAAGTACAGTATAGTAAGGTACAGTAGAGTACAGTACAGTACGGTACAGTAGAGTACAGTATAGTATAGTACAGTAAGGTACAGTACAGTACAGTAAGGTACAGTAGAGTACAGTAAAGTACAGTACAGTAAGGTACAGTACAGTAAGGTACAGTCGAGTACAGTAAAGTACAGTAGAGTACAGTAAAGTACAGTAGAGTACAGTACAGTAAGGTACAGTACGGTACAGTAGAGTACAGTATAGTATAGTACAGTAAGGTACAGTACAGTACAGTAAGGTACAGTAGAGTACAGTACAGTACAGTACAGTAGAGTACAGTACAGTACAGTGCAGTACAGTACAGTAAGGTGCAGTACAGTATAGTAAGGTACAGTACAATACTGTAAGGTACTGTACCTTACAGTACCTTAAAGTATCCTATTTGTTGGGTTGGAAGCGAGCCCACACTGTTTCGAAGGAACAGTATTTCTAGTTTATATACTATACTATACTAGTCAGTATCTCCTCAAAACTTTGGCGCGATTCATCTCTTAAACGCTTACACCTTTCAACACCATTCAAATTTTTATGTGTTCAGCTTACTGAGGACACGTGTGCTTGTATTCTTGGTTTTGAAATGTTTTGTAGTATAAATATAAAAAAATAAAAATGTTTAACTTTAAGCACCCAATGCATTTCCAATGGGTTTAGTGAGTGGGGACAGAGTGGAGAGAAGGATAATAGACCCATGTTTATGTTAAGGCGCTGTGGCTGCAGTGTTCACACTTCAGATATGCTATCTATATCATTGCGTTCACACAGGTCTGCTCTCTGATTTGATCCAAATATCTAAGCTTTGTGATGTATATATTCTGAGTTAAAACTACAAATATCTATAAATGTCCCTCTCCACTCAACTGATTGAGACAGCTGTGATTAAAGGCCTGTCTGTCATTGGCTGTTCTGTGGTGCTGCAAAGTAACCAAGTACATTTACTCAAGTATATACAAGTACTTGTACCTACAGTACAATTTTGAGGTACTTTTACTCTACTTTCCATTTTTGTTACATATACTCTACTATAAATACAGCATTTGACAGCCTCAGTTACTTGTTACTTTGCAGATTTTATTATTAATAAAAAACATAGATGGACCACTTAATACTGCTATGAAGTTGATCTACAATGTGCACATGCACGCACGCACGCACGCACGCACGCACGCACGCACGCACGCACGCACGCACGCACGCACGCACGCACACACACAAACAACTGTTACTGTGTTACTGTGGAGACGTTTGCTTGTATTTGTCTTTGAGACATGTTTTGTAGTGTTTTAGAAATTTTACTTAAAAAGAATAAGGTTTTAGGATCCCGGGCAATGGGATTTACAGTATATATCCTAGAACCCGCAGGGACAATCAGCCGTATTAGTGGTTGTTGTTGGTTTTCAGGGAGATATCACAACCAATGCATTTTCAAATCAGATCCACAAACACAATAAAAGTCATGCTCCACTCCTCAGTCTGGAGTGGCCACATAGAAGAACGCCTTGGTTATAGACATAGTGGAGGACAGATGTGATCTGGGATTGTTAACCTACAGTATATGCACTCAATATACACCTCTAGAACACATAGAATATGTACAGTAAGGTTCAGTAGAGTACAGTAAAAGTACAGTAAGGTTCAGTAGAGTACAGTAAAGTACAGTAAGGTACAGTAAAGTACAATAAAGTACAGTAAAGTACAATAAAGTACAGTAAGGTACAGTGGAGGACAGTAAAGTACAGTAGAGTACAGTAAAGTACAGTAGAGTACAGTAAAGTACAGTAGAGTACAGTAAAGTACAGTATAGTAAGGTACAGTAGAGTACAGTACAGTAAGGTACAGTACGGTACAGTAGAGTACAGTATAGTATAGTACAGTAAGGTACAGTACAGTAAGGTACAGTAGAGTACAGTAAAGTACAGTACAGTACAGTAAGGTACAGTACAGTACAGTAAGGTACAGTAAGGTACAGTACAGTAGAGTACAGTAAAGTACAGTAAGTTACAGTAGAGTACAGTAAAGTACAGTAAGGTACAGTAAAGTACAAAACAATACAGTAAGGTACAGTAGAGTACAGTAAAGTACAGTAGAGTACAGTAAAGTACAATAAAGTACAGTAAAGTAGAATAAAGTACAGTAAGGTACAGTGGAGTACAGTAAAGTACAGTAGAGTACAGTAAAGTACAGTAGAGTACAATAAAGTACAGTATAGTAAGGTACAGTAGAGTACAGTACAGTAAGGTACAGTACGGTACAGTAGAGTACAGTATAGTATAGTATAGTACAGTAAGGTACAGTACAGTACAGTAAGGTACAGTAGAGTACAGTAAAGTACAGTACAGTACAGTAAGGTACAGTACAGTACAGTAAGGTACAGTAGAGTACAGTAAAGTACAGTAAGTTACAGTACAGTACAGTACAGTACAGTACAGTAAGGTGCAGTACAGTATAGTAAGGTACAGTACAATACTGTAAGGTACTGTACCTTACAGTACCTTAAAGTATCCTATTTGTTGGGTTGGAAGCGAGCCCACACTGTTTCGAAGGAACAGTATTTCTAGTTGTGTTAGAAATAATGCATGTCACTAAAAAAAGTTTAGCTCCCATGTAGAAGCAACATTTGTAAAAAAAAAAAAAGAAAGAAAAGAAAAACGATATTATAGCAACCATTTTGTCAGTAGTAGAATTCTAGTGAAACTCTAGTCTAAAACACCTCATAGCTTTTACATTGACAAGCTGTGGACCAACAATGGTATCGTCTGGCTGCTTCAGGAAGAGAGAAGAGGAGCACTCGTCAAAAAAGTGGTTCACATAAACATTCGTCTAGGGTGCACGGCTCAGGTAAACAATGAACTTAGAGCAAGGACGCCAGCACTCACTTTAGATAGACTTCTTCTTGTTTATTCAATTATTTTCCCCCAGCAGCCAGTACATTACACGCTGAGGAAGGCCTGTGAGGGCGAAACGTCCACATGTACTGGCTTCTGGGGGGAAATAATCATCTGGGTGCACCCAGGTACTGTATCTATAGACTTAAAGGGACTATAGACAACATTTAGCCACTAGATGTCGCACTACACTCCACATCACACCTCTTTGGCATAAGGTTCCTCATTTCCCTGAGTCACCTGTGCGAGGCAGCGCTCATGCAGTTTGCACCACTTTAATGCAGCGCCATTATTTAATGCGCCATGTCTATTATTACACCCAGTATTGAATTAAAACTCATGTGAACTTGAGTGCCTTAAAACACTGGTCCAGGGACCCCCGAGGCTTCTTGAAGGGGTCCCAGGGGATCCACAGCTAAATAACAGACAGTTCGCAGACAGTTTGCATCATACCATGAGAAATGTTGCAGCTTGTCCGTCCTTCAGTCAGTAATGGAAGTGATGTCACGTGACATCACCTCATCAAAGATCAATACCATATATGGGTAACTGGTCCGATTTACATCACTGGCCAGATAGATGGCCAAGAATTGGCGCGAGGTCACATGTCGCCCTGAGGCGTCTTACTAGTAGGTATGTACAATACTGTAAGTCAGAGACTGTACACATGTTTCTATAATGTTCCTATTGTATTTTATCGTCTTTTCTTCTTGTCTTGTCAAATGAATCATCAACTAAATGTTTTCTCCATTAGAGGACAGATATGCTTAACAACGTTTATTTACAGCATATGGCATGGTGCAGTTGGTCCCAAACCAATCAAAAAAAAAATCACTTATGACTCACATCTCCTGTGTCACACAATGTGACCAGTAATATAATATCCACTATGTGTTTAATAAACTTTAAACTTGTCGTGAGCCTGAGATCACATAACAATCACGTCAACTAATGTTCTTCCAGGCATACCTGTGACGGTCTGATTCTCCATTTCATTAGCTCTCCTCCTGGCCACGTCGGCGAGCACCACCTCTCCCTTATCACTGGCCACATAATGGAGATCCTTTGAAGGTAAATGCAGGAGAAAGAAAGGCAAAACGTGAGCGCTAATCTAAAATGAATCTAGGCTCCGATGACAATGGAGGTGTTTTTTTCAGCTTTTTTTTTTTCCTCTTTCGGTTTAACTGGAAGAGAAAAACGAGAGAGAGAGAAACAGATAAAAAAAATGAGGTGTTTGAAGCCTTGACATCAGACGGAGGCCTCACCGGTCAGATGAAATGCTGCTTCCTCAAAAAAAAGGGGAAACTTTGAAATCAGCCCTGCTTACAACCACCTCCACCTCCCCCCACCACCCATTCAGCTCCGTGGCTATACCTCCACCCTCACTTTTTTTTGTGTGTGTGTGTGTGTGTGGGGGGGGTTATTATATATTTTTTGAAGACGAGGATGTTATCTGTTCTACCTTTTTAAAAGTGGGAGCGAGGAGGCAAAGGGGGGATGGTTCACCCTTTCAAGCTGCACGATATTTGTCTCTTTATGGGAAAACGTGGCCAGCCGAGCA
>NC_137833.1:25979850-26002350 GCF_963921795.1 Nannobrachium achirus
GAGAGAGAGAGAGAGAGAGAGAGAGAGAGAGAGAGAGGGAGAGGGAGAGAGAGGCTGACAGAGTGAGAAGAGAAAGAGTAATTGAAAGATGGAAGAGTGGTGAGTAACAGTGTGTGGGAACAACAGGATATGTTTCAATCATACAGGTATTTCAAAAGGCTCTCATGGAAGTAAGGAAAGTGAAAATAACAGACCAAACATGCACAGTGTTGATCTCAATATGAGAGTGTGAAACAATTTATCCTAGATTGTTTTCACCCATTATATTTCTATATATTTAAAAAATCTATCCTCATCTATTGAAGTTGAATGTATAATCCTGCCCAAATGCAGTGCTACATTGACAGATTCAATATGACGTCAATAGATTCACAGGGAAGCCATGGTGTTATTAGATCCTGTTTTGCTTAGAACAGTGACTCTCAAAGTCCTTGAGGGGGTTTCAGTAGGTCCCCAGCAAAATGTGTTAATATAGCATCAAAATCAGTTTAACTACTTAAACCGTAGCTCATGATGCCAGGCTACCCACAGGGGGGTGGAGCTACCCACAGGGGGGTGGAGCTACCTACCTGAGGAGGTGGTGAAAGAAGCGGCGGGCGTACTTGCTGATTGGCTCCCTGTACTCCAGCACCACCGTGTCAGAGAGAGGAAGGGACGGGGCATAGAACACACCCAGGGCTGCCTCTAACTGGGCTGGAAAAACACACACACACACACACACACACACACACACACACACACACACACACACACACACACACACACACACACACACACACACACACACACACACACACACACACACACACACACACACACACACACACACACACACAAATATGGAACCAGAAAAACCAGACCAGATTAACCACATGAACCCTAGCCTATTCTGTCATGTCATATTTAGGTGAAACATTTGGCAAAAATGGAAACCTTGTATGTCCAAAACCGTTTGTTTTGTATTTATCATTGAAAAATTATTTAAAATAGTGAAAATAGGCGATCTACAAGCGCACAATGCCTCACATCATGAGGCGTTGTGTGCTTGCAGATCTTCTATTTTCACTATTGTTGTGCGACGGTCTTGTATGGTGAAGCAGGACTTTACTTTACAAAAAAAAACATACACATTTGAAACGTGGAGATACAAGGTGACGATATAAAACGGCACAACCACTACAGCTCAGTGTCCAGGTAAACACTGTACACACTGCAGTAAGTCTCACCCTCACGCTCTGCGGTCAGCTCCTGTCTCAGCAGGCAGTCAGTGATTGAGCTCAGGCCTCGGTAACACTCGTCTCCCATGATGCTCCAGTCCATGGCTCCCAGGATGCCGAGCGCCTGGCTGACCTGGCCGCAGCGCAGCCTCTGTTGGAGCAGCTCTGCTGGACCCAGCTGGCCTCCGCTCAGGGCTCCTGTTTTAGTGTTCAAAACCCATTTAGGCCTAGGATTATTGACTGCTTTAACCAGTGGAAAAATAGCAGATATAGAAGCTCACAGCGCGGCACCGAGTGCCGCGCTGCGAGCTTGTAGATCTGCTATTTTTGAAAAAGTCGTGAAAATGTGTGCAAATCTTTGAATATTATGTATTTTCAAAGCAAACGTTTGTAACAAAAGTTTTGCTTCTGGGTGGTCCCTGGAACTAGATATTTTGAGATGGGGGTCCGTGGCCAAATAAATGTAATTTTGGGGGTCCTTCACATGAAAAGGTTTGAGAACCACTGACATAGTAGTCTCTCAAGAACAGACTAACTGAGCTCCAGTTAAGTGACGATGACTAGCCAGATTACTGACATAGAAACATGGGTTTTTCAAAAAACCTTAAAAGGATTCAAAAGACACTTATAGAATCGGGTCAAAATTCTAATTTTCACGATTTTTCAAAAATAGCAGATCTACAAGCTCGCAGCGCGGCAGTCGGTGCCATGCTGTGAGCTTGTATATCTGCTATTTTTCATTAGTTAAAGCATAAAATAATGATACACAATATGTGTACCCGTTCTAAATGGCTTAAATTGTGTCTGGTTCATTCACAGGCACAAATACTTAATTGCCAAGTGTGAGTTCAATACAAAGATTTTCCTTATGGTATGTGATGCTGTGTAAGAACCAAATCAAACGTTAAAAGCTACGATCCATGCTTTGATATAATAATATAACTAGAAATACTGTTCCTACGAAACAGTGTGGGCTCGCATGTAACACCATGTATGGGCACAAAGATCTACCCTTTGGCTGCACCTCATTGGCTAAGGGCCCTGCCTTTGTACTGTCGAGGAGAACTTGACTGATACACTGCCTTTGTACTGTCGAGGAGAAGTTGACTGATAGATTACGTGATTTTTGAGGAGAACTTGACCGATAGATTATGATAAATAAGAAATTCTAAATATAAATAAAAGAAATATAGAACCTTCACTAAAATATAAAATAATATAGGATCCCGAAGATGATGAGGTAGGAGTTTCCAGCATTTATTTAGGCAGGCATCACATAAACAAGTCCAAGAATGGCATTAATCAAGTAGACAGGACACACCTGTGTGAAGCCAGGCTAATACTGAGTACTAACGTCAATTTACAGTGACCTTAAATACAGTAGGAATACACAAATAACATGGCCTACAGACAGAGCTGTTCAAACAGGAGGCAAGATGTTGATCAAAGGAGAAGGAAACAGGGAGACAGCAATACATCACAAGAAGCGTTACTGTAGGTGTGATCTCCTCGGGACACAGATCGCAATCAACATCTGCCAGACAGAGTGACAGCTGGTCTGTTAGGCTAGTTCAGATTTTTAGCAAACTATAGTTTTACAGTTGAGATTATACCGTGTGTAGCATATTAATATAAAACAAAATACATACATGTTTAAACCAAAATATCCTAGCTATCAGTCCCTCATTTTTTAAATATGTTGTATTTTGTTTGCAGGCATAATCAGCACGCAATCTGAGTTCTGGAAAAGTTCGATGGGTGTGGAGCACGGCGGCTCTTTGTGCTTTTTGGCCTATTTAGTGAAGTGATAGAAGAGATGATAGAACATGAATCATAACAGGAATCATAATTAGAACAACTGTCCGTTGAGATTCCAATAATTTCTTGGTTACTAGAGCCACCAACAACCTCGGAACATAAGGATAGTTCCGTGCTGTCTGCTCCAGGTTCCGTGAGACTGGGTTGGGTGACGCGTGGGCTTACGTCCTCCGCAGGTTTTGTCTCTGTGACTTCGGTGATAGCGGATGCGATGACAGGGCACAGGGGTTTCTGGAACCGATTTAGCTGGGAAGAAGCTCCTTGCTGGCTCGGTGATGGGCGCTGCTCTCGCCACCTCCGTGGGACGTATCATAGTTGCAGCTGATGATTCACGGGAAACTTTGGTGCGCCCTCGGCGTCGACGTGATAACTTTGAGTGTAGCCTTGAGCAGGCTTGAACAGTGTGCTCTGAAGAGGCACAATAGAAACAGAGCCTGTGTACTCTGTGACATTCACGCAGTTCCCGTACTTGACGTGGGATGGGAGCAGCGATGTCTCTTGAAAAAGTAGGCCGGTCACAATCAATGACGGCTGGGGTCCGAGTTCGTCCCGTTAATCGGCCTTTCAAAGTGTTCTGAGAGGCGGTTGGCTTCTCCAGTTCTTCTCGTAACTGGAATATTTCTGCTTCAAGTAAAGCGATCCTTTGAAGCAGGGCTTGATTTCTTCCGGTTAAAATAACAGGAGCCATCCTCTGGCAGTTACCGTATATATTCCAAAACTATAGCTGAAAAAAACAACTACACTACATCACCTCAAATGTTCATTCTCCTCTCGTTTCTCAGCTAGTTCGTTGAAACGTCAATTGGCAGTGTACTCTGACAGCTTAATCCAATATATTGTTTCCGGCTCGATAGGACCATTGATAAATAAGAAATTCTAAATATAAATAAAAGAAATATAGAACCTTCACTAAAATATAAAAGAATATAGGATCCCGAAGATGTTGAGGTAGGAGTTTACTGATAGCTAGGATATTTTGGTTTAAACATGTATGTATTTTGTTTTATATTAATATGCTACACGGTATTATCTCAACTGTAAAATTATAGTTTGCTAAAAATCTGAACTAGCCTACAACAGACCAGTTGTCACTCTGTCTGGAAGATGTTGATTGCGATCTGTGTCCCGAGGAGATCACACCTACAGTGACGTTGATCTATCAGTCCTTTGATGTCTTGTGATGTATTGCTGTCTCCCTGTGTCCTTCTCCTTTGATCAACGTCTTGCCTCCTGTTTGAACAGCTCTGTTTGTAGGCCATGTGTATTTTTGTGTATTCCTGTAAATCCTGTAAATTCCTGTAGTCACTGTAAATTGACGTTAGTACTCAGTATTAGCCTGGCTTCACACAGGTGAGGTCAGTGCTTAGGACCCTGTCCTCTATGCTGTGTCCTGTCTACTTGATTTATGCCATTCTTGGACTTGTTTCTGTGATGCCTGCCTAAATAAATGCTGGAAACTCCTACCTCATCATCTTCGGGATCCTATATTCTTTTATATTTTAGTGAAGGTTTCTTTTATTTATATTTAGAATTTCTTATTTCAGGGGGAAAGACCATTTAGGTTGAATAAGCTTTATTGACAAGAATGGCAGCATACATACAACAAAGACAGCGCATACAGATAAGCAGCATACTGAAGCAGCATATAAATGGCATAAGCAGAAAGGCGTGATATATGCGGCATATCTAAACTACAAGCGGAACCTTAGAGTGGCCATGGATTCGGCCCTCGGATCGATGTACCGCGGCCACGATAAATGTTTACGCTATATTGTGGTTTAAGCTCTCCGCGGTCACATGATCCGAGACCCCCAGCAGGGATAAACCTAATCCAGAGGTGGAGTTGGGGAAGGAGGTGGGGCAGCGTTGAGTTTAGCAACTGAAACTAAGCAGTGGTAACTCTCCTAAAGTATTCTGGGTAAGAGGGGCCGGGGGTACTAGCCCCCGCCCACCTGGGGCGCGCTGTCAACCCCTAGCTCCTCCCCCCTGAACTGGCTACGTCATACTTCCTGCGCTAAATTTATCAGATTACGTCATTTTTTTGGAGAATTTGACTGATAGATTACGTCATTTTTGAGGAGAACTTGATAGATAAATAATGAAGATAACATACGTGTGCTCGCTTCCAGCGAGCCCACAATAATATAATATTATGCATCGAGAGGTAACTGCAATGATGGCTGAAGTGACACAAGAGGATGACACAGGAGTGGATTTTCACTCCCATCCCATCCCATTCCTGCAGAAAAAATCCCATTCCGTCCCACTCCTGGTACAATGACTCCCGCTCCCATCCTGCTCCCACACAAAATTACTCCCCAATCCCATTTTTACAATGCGTTGCTTCCGCGCCATGTTGTAGGTAAAGTGAAAAAATAAGAAAAAAATCTAAATTGTACTTAAGAACAGTACTTAAATGTACTCAGTTACTTACACCACTGCTGAACAGATTGTCACTGCAGTTCTACATAACAACAAAATGTGCAGGGACAAGCCTCACAAGGGCCTCATCAGACGTCCTGAACAACCTTACGTTTCCAATATATGTATTATTTTTGCCGCATTCCGATAGTTTTCAGGCTTCACTGAGCTGTGAAGTCCATGACAAAATAGTTTTCCAAAGCCTATTGATACACCGTAATATCCCAGGTTGCATCGTGCTCTGCCTAAGCACTAGAAACAGCCTGCAGCAGTTACTTAAGCTAAGTAAGTGTCCAGTGGATCGCCCTAAACTCTGACACACAACACTAGATTGGCATTGACTTGTCAATCAATTAGCGGGGAAGTCAGTTTAATCTCTGTGTGTGTGTGTGTGTGTGTGTGTGTGTGTGTGTGTGTGTGTGTGTGTGTGTGTAAAACTGGAAGCTCACATTATTTGGCACTATATACAGTGTTTTTGTTACAGTATTTACCCGGGGTAGTAGCTGAGCACAAGTGCTAATTTTCCGCATGTGGGTGTGCATGCGTGCGTGGTCACACAACTGTGGTCTATCATGTGTTTATTCACGTGCCATGCAGTCTTCATCATTGCCACCTATACCTGATCCCATGTCTCACACACACACATGATCCCGTGTGTGTGTGTGTGTGTGTGTGTGTGTGTGTGTGTGTGTGTGTGTGCGCGTGTGCGTGTGTGTGTGTGTGTGTGTAATCGTGCATGTATTGGGGGGGGGGGGGGTTACTGTGATGAGTGTGGATGAGCAGAGCCGATGCGATTGATTATGCCTCTTGACCGGAGGTGATTGATTATACCTTCCTTGGCTGGGACATTGAGTGCTTGAGGATTAGCTCACTGAATAATGGAAGGAGGAGGTTTTGTGCCCTTACTAGTAGTCAAGGTGTCTCATTCTGTGTGTGTGTGTGTGTGTGTGTGTGTGTGTGTGTGTGTGTGTGTGTGTGTGTGTGTGTGTGTGTGTGTGTGTGTGTCTAGACTGCATGGGTGTGAGGGTGAGGGTATGTGGGCACTGGGCAGAGCGGTGTCTGTGTGTGTGTGTGTGTGTGTGTGTGTGTGTGTGTGTGTGTGTGTGTGTGTGTGTGTGTGTGAGTGATATGGCTGCGTCTGTCTTTCTTTTTTTTTTTTTTTTCTGGCTTTTTAAATAAACTTTATTGAGAATTTGCAGTTTTACAGTCATTTTTTTAAGCATTTACATTCATAGAAACAAATCATAAACAGGCATGTCAATACATTAGGGTGTAATTACATTGCGTCTGTCTTTCCATTGTGTGCGTGTTGTATGATAGTTACATGGGGACAGAAGCACGTGCATGAGTTTAGATAAAGTGTATCTTAGGACCAAGGCCATGTGAAGGTACAGTAGAGAGAGTATGTGTGTGTGTGTGTGTGTGTGTGTGTGTGTGTGTGTGTGTGTGTGTGTGTGTGTGTGTGTGTGTGTGTGTGTGTGTGTGTGTGTGTGTGTTTGTTTGTGCCTGTGGGCACAATTGTGCCTAACTCTTGTACACACATGTACATGTTTGTGTTAGATTCCAGCCTGTTGCCTGGCGCCTTTTTGTCTGCAATACACTTTCCTCCTTCTCATGTCTCTTGTGATGAGACAGCTGAGAAGGTGTGTGTGTGTGTGTGTGTGTGTGTGTGTGTGTGTGTTGTGTGTGTGTGTGTGTGCGTGCGTGCGTGCGTGCGTGCGTGCGTGCGTGCGTGCGTGCGTGTGTGCACCTGCGCTATCTTGATTGAGGTGCACATACGAGCACCTTGGGAGTTCAATGCCAAGGCTGATCAAACTGGCCACTTGATCACAACAGCGCAAAGTCATTCATTAATGAAGCACAACATACAGTACGTGTCAGGATTTGAACATCTAGAATGTTTTTCTGGTCCCCTGGTTCCAGTACCAGTTCACTTATCGGAGCATTCCGGCATCACACCAATATTGTCTACCTATTGGGTTGTTCGAGGGATCAAAGTATATCGCCGTTCTCGGGTGGAAACCTTGTATGTCCAAAACCGTTTTATATTTAGCATTTTAAAAACAATTTTAAATAGTGAAAATAGCCGATCTACAAGCACACAAAGCATCTGCTATTTTCACTAGTTGTGATGAAGCTTTAGGTAGGTATCAGGGTTCAATCCCCAGCTGAGTCATGCCAAAGACTATAAAAATGGGACCCAGTGGCTCCCTGCTAGGTACTCAACATCAAGAGTTAGATTGGGGGGTAAGTCCACTGTGACACATACTAGCGTCATGGACCAGGGAGAGTGCTTGTACAGCCCATAGCTCCTGAACTATGGGCTACATCATAGGAACCGTTGGTTCCCACAGCTACTTATTTATGTCACTGTTTGTCCACTATGTATGTAAATCACTCATAGCTGGAAGAGTATACACAGTCAAATCTACATGTTAAATGTAACCAAAATGAACCCTACGGGTGCATTTTTGTACACATTCAGAGGATTTTGAGGAAACTGTTTTGTGCCCAAGGCACACCAATGGGCAAGTCAAAATCTCTAAGCACACAAGCTTCTAAATGGGCTATTTTTGCAATTTGGTTTAAGATTAGGTCAATACCACTCATTTTCAACATTGAACTGTCATCAATATACCTTAGAGTTGTTATGTGGAAGTAAGAAAAAAATCCCCCCTTCTGTGTTGCCTAAAACTGGAGGATTGATTGTGGGGTCATGTGATCAGTGTGCAGAGTGGTCTTCCCCTTTAATATTAATAATTAAAATAATAACTCAATTAAAATTATTTTCTTTTGTTAAGGAACTGTTTTGGACATAAAATGTTTATATATTGTTCTGTATCAGTATATCAGCCAGTTTGAGCAGATTCCATTCTAATTGGCCACTATGATAGCCTATGGATTACACAGGCATGGGTAGACAACCCTGGCCTGGCGGAGATCATCGCCTGCTGCTCCCAGCAGCACAGCAGGTGCAAACAATTAACTTAAGAAAGCCAAGAAGGGAATTTGCAACTGGCATTGCGGGGCAAAAACTGATAAACAATGTCAATCTGTTGATGATCTAGCTGCTGAAAACTTTTGGATCAGAGCGGTATATTTCAACACAATGAGCACCGGAGATCTCTCTCTCCCCCTCTCTCTCCCTCCATTATACACTCTTACACAGCTGGACTGCAGTGCACATTTTCTGTTTAGGCTACATATAACATTATTGTCTTCAGTGTGGACGCTCATATAGGCCTACTGTAGTTATCTTACTCGCTTTTAACTTGTCTTGTGCATTTTTGTGCAAGTCATTCCAGTGGTCTCGTTGGAAATCTTTCGTCTCCTATTACTTTTCACTGTCACATTTTTTTTTTCATCCTGGGTTTTTACCTGGCGTTTCACTGCATACTGGTGGGTTTAAAAACATTTTGTAGATGAATAAAAAGGTCAAAGGATGAGAGGAAAGGCTATTCTGTGAGACTGCTCTGCTCTAAATGAACTTAAGCTCGAGACGAGAGACTGACTGACTGCTGTTCGCTCCTCGTCGCTACGCATCAACGCAAATCAGGGCGGAGCTGCCGGAGCATTATTTTGACTTCTTTTGAGCTGCAGAGAGGGGTCAGAGTTTTAAAAAAATATATAATGAAATGGTGTTGGTTTTGGTGGTGCGACAGCTATAGCATAATATTTAAAATAGTTTTAAAATATATCTGATTATTATAAAAAAAAAAAATCATGCCATCTTGTTTGGTGGGGCAGTCAGGGCATTTAGTGGGGCATTGCCCCCCCTTGCCTATGCTTAGATCCGGGCCCGTGGCTACATCATAGGAACCGTTGGCTCCCAAGGCTATATGTATATATCACATTATGTCACTATGTATGTAAATCACTCATACTGTAGCTGGAATAGTATACACAGTCAAATCTACAATTCTAAATGTAACCAAAATCTTTGTATACTTTCAGAGGATTTTCTTTTCCTGTGTGTAGTTAATTACATGTTTTGTACATTTGTCAAAGGCGGGTGACCAAACTGCTCCAATGTGTACTGTAATCTCTTTGACAATGTTTTTCAAACTGTTTTGTGCCCAAGGCATACCAATGGGCAAGTCAAAATCTCTAAGCACATATCCTCTATTCCGGCCGTTAGCTTTCTGTGTATACAGCACGGCTTACAAATAGACAACGGCTGGATGGATTTTAAAAAAGTATTTTTTTGTTGCTGATGAAATACCCGCACGATGCATAGTCCGTGTCCGATCGCGCACGATGGAAACTCTAGCGCCCACGTTAAAAGGTAAGAGAAGCCAGGCAGTGAAAGACATAGCGACATTTTCGGGTTGCTCGGGTGGTCCGGTCAATGAGTTAATATTAATAATTAAAATAATAACTCAATTAAAATGTGTCACCTATAATGACATGCCCAAAATATGGATGCCAGGTTAAAAGTGGTGAAAATATAGTTTTATTAGGGCATGGAATTTGCCTCTGTATAGACGGGTTTCTTGTTTACAAACATTGAGACTAAATGCACAGCTGACTGTATCATTTAATCAATTCCGTCCAATCCCCAAACCTGTTGTTTTGGGGAGCGCTGGTTTCATTGGCTAATTTTGGTACGGACCCTGCGCACGCATCTAGTTTTATCAGTGTAACGTGGACCAGAAACCCGTCTATAGGGAAATGAGTACGCACAAATACTTGTATAATACATCATTTCGTAATTTAGTTAAACGTTATGTATAGTTGCATGTACTGAAATAATAACGTGTGGTTGTTACAAAGTCCCAGGGCACACATGGTCTCACATTACACACCGTTTGAGAACCACTGCTTTATGAGACAGTCAGACAGGCGGGCGGACAGCAAAAAGACTAGTGCTAAGGATGATTGATAGACACCGTATTCTGTAATGACACTGTTCCACAGAATAATGGACATACGTAGTGGGTGGGCTGGGCAGGACCATGTAGGTGATGAGAGGAGGTGCTGGCGATGAATAGGGAAACAAGTAGACTAACCGCCGCTAACTCATACTCTAATTATTTGTAGAAGTTACGCTGGGGAGGGGCGACCCAATTAAAACAACAAGCTGGCAATTAGCTAGCCCACAAATCCCCTAAAGAGTGCGCTAATATGGCTAATACTTCAGCTGAGCTGTGTGTGTGTGTGTGTGTGTGTGTGTGTGTGTGTGTGTGTGTGTGTGTGTGTGTGTGTGTGTGTGCGAGCGTGCGTGCGTGCGTGCGTGCGAAATGTACATGTATGTGGGGGGTGGGTACTATATGTGTTTGTGTAGGGTAACTTCATATTGTGTGTAAGGGTGTGTGCATGTTTGTAGACGTTTGTTGTGCACAAGTCTTTATGAGCATCTGAGTTGAATGGTGCATGGTGGTGCAGTGAGTTGAGTGTCCAGTGTTCCTCTGCAGAAGCAATGGAACATTGTGAGAACAGGAGCTGAGGCATATTTCAACTCACACCCACACACCCGTGTTAGAGCTTCCCAAGTGGACTAGCTCTCATCTAACAGATGAAACCGTAAAAATGCGTAATGTAAAATCTTTTTTTCCAAATGCATTATCATGCAACAATAACGCAACAAAATAAAGGCAGTTAACTGTTTTACTGTACCTATCTCAAGCAAGTCTCAAGTTGATTTAAATACACTGCTGAAATAAATGGAAACCTGTGGATTCTGGAAGGAAGATAAAACACATTCAAACATCTAACAAACTGCGACATACTTCAGAAAATGGTCCGGTAATATAAAGTATACACAATTTTCTGTCAACGCATTAAAATATTCAAAAAACAACCATATGGTAACCAACGACCTTATGCATTTCATGCTGTCCATGGATACAGCAACAACATCCTCAGTGTTAATTTATCCATCTGTAACTCTGATAATGTAAAAATGTACATTTGTAACCAATATATTGTAACCTTTACGGGGTCCATTTGCTTACATTAGTACACTCTCAGAGTTAAATGAACACTCAGGACTGTACTGTGTAAGTGCAGGCGTCCCTCTCCATGGAAGGTTTACATGTGTTATTTCAGAACAAACTAGTTCTCTGTCTGTCTGTCCCTTCCGTGCTGTGCATGTTGCCTCATGCGGCCTGCCTGCCCTTGCGTTGCCTCTGCCGACACGGCCCCAGCCGTGTCCAACGCGTGCCCAGATGAGATAGCTCGGCCCAGAGGGGGTAACGGAGGGAGGGAGTGCTGCTAAAAAAATGAGAGAGAGAGAGAGAGAGTGAACAGGCGCTTGGAGCACGGCCAAGTCTTTCTTCTCCCGTACCCGCCGCCCCCGTCTCCTCCTGTCATGTAGCGGAGGCTTAATGAAACGAATCAATATGGAAAGACGGGGCGCGACGCTACGACAGCGCATTGCAAACAAACAAAATGAGTTGGAGGCTACGTGCGTTTATGTGTGTGTGCAGAACCATGGAAATACAAGAATATGCACACATGTACTGAATGTGTGTGTGTGTGTGTGTGTGTGTGTGTGTGTGTGTGTGTGTGTGTGTGTGTGTGTGTGTGTGGAGGGGGTAGGTGGGGGGGAATTATGGTGGTGAAAAGACATGCAGTGACTTTCTTCATCAAAACCTTGGCAGACGATCAGAGGAGGGGAAGCTATTGTTGGAATACAACCTCCCCTCCCCTCTTTTCCCCGCCACGCACACACGGGAGGCGAACACATGTGAATATGTACGCAGACTTCAGTGCCACACTTGCATGCACGCATGCATGTGCACATGCATATTCACACCATCTTCTACCTCTAGCCTTCCACCCACTCACCACCACTGCTTGCAAACTTATGTAGAGAGCTGCATGCCACCGCCAGATCTTCCTGCCACAGTCACAATTAAAGTGTTTGCGTGCGCGCGGATGCGAGTTTGTGCACGCACGTATGTGTGGGCATGTACAGGTAGGTGGCTGCTTCGGGAAAAAAAAGAAAAACATTTTGATTGGCAAACTTTATCTGTGGGCCCGGAGGGAGCGTGCAGCCACTGTAAACGATTTATCGGAAAAATGCATCCCAGAATGCACCTGGGGGGCTCTTGCCCCAGGACGATTATTGAATGACCTCTGAGAGCTTGACTCCTCACCTCCCCGCCTGCCCAACAAATTAACTTCCCTGAGTAAGCGAGGAGACATGAGGACGACCCAGTTCAGGGAAACAATGGCTGGTCGGCTGTTATGTGCACAGTGGGTTCCGGTACAGAGTCAAGAATCGAGGCGAGACGTGGGCGTGTTTTTGTCAAACAGTGCTGTGCGTGATTGCAAGTGATTTTAAATGAAGGTTTGAGATTAATGGGTGCGTGATGTCCCACAGTAAAGTTATGTCATGACATCAGACACGGTTTCACTAATCTTTTCATGGGATAAGATGGTCTCCTTTTGATAATGAATAAATAAATAGGGTGAAAAATCTGAAACTTCTCCTTTTACTCACCTAGTCGGAACCTCAGGGCCGCCAGCGGTCCACTATGAAAGGCCAGCAGCAGCGTATCTGTCCCCTCCGTAGCTCCGTCCAGCCCCGTGCCCCAGTGGAGGCCCTCCAGACCCCCAGAGCAGCGCATGTGCTGGGCCAGCTGCAGCGTGGGGCCCAGGGCCAGCTCCTCCGACACCAGCCCCAGTCGTAGAGGAGCCAGGCCCACATCGAAGCTCATCAGCTCCCCCTGTCCTCCACCTACCATGACCAGGGCTCCAGCCGGGTGCCAGGCCAGGAGGGAGGGTGGGACGGGGCATGGGGCAACGAAGGAGTCCCCTGGTCTGCTCTGGTCATGGAGGACAAGGGACGAGTCGGCGAGGCCCAGGAGGAGGGCCGTTTCGGATGGGTGGCGTGAGCAGGAGATGGGGCGGGAGGGAAGGGGGATTCGGGTGGCGGTGGGAAGGCGTTGCAGGCGGTTCCGGGCGCACTCATAGGTGCAGGTTTTAGCCCAGCAGGCCCCCCTAAGGTCCTGGACATTGGCTTCTGCTGCTGGAGGACAGGGACATGCAGAGAATGTTAGAGAGGCAAGGGCTGAAATTTCTAAAAGGGCCTTGTGGTGAAAATATTTAAATTAGTAGACCTCCAGCTTGGACGTCGGCTATTTTCAGTACTTCATAACACACTAAACTAAGCATAAAAAAGGCAATACTGGAGATGTAGTGTGGATTTCTGGACAGTGAGGGCAATTCTTTCAACATAAGATGCTGCATTCAAGTTCAGGAGAGTTTGAACAAGGCAATTCTCTTGAATGCTGCCTTCAGGTATGGCATGGAAAGAGGTCGTTGGCATTTCTTTCACCATAGTAAAAACTGCATTCATGGTCTAGAGAGGGCACTTTTTACAGACGGATAAAAAGGCAGAGGCTCAAGCCCCCTTTGATATCTATGTGTGCAAGTGCCTGCTGGAGGAGACGGAGGGGGCAGTTCCACCATCAGCAGCTGGTAGGGTTGTAGCAGGCTGAAGCGACAGTCCAAAGGATCACCCTCTGTGCAGATGGAGCTCAGGACCTGGTGGAGAGAAATGGTGGAGGAAAATATAGAAGGAAAGAAGAAAGGTAGAGAAGAAGGAGGGGGCGGGTAAAAACGAAAGAGAGGAAGAGAGGACAGAGAGATGTGGAAAAGGAGAAAATGAAACAAGAGAATTAGGGTGGGAAGGATATTAGGGCTGATTGAAAGACAATCCATTTAGCTTGTTTAAACAAGAAAATTTTCTCTGTGTTTACATATCAAATTCTGCTCTCTGGTTCTACATATCGCACTCAGTACACGAGACTACCGGGCAAGTTGATTTTGAGAATAAAATAAACATTGACGTTGTTTTGACAAATAGTATTCCTACCCTGTTTAATTGTCTGTTCTGTATTTTCTTTCCCAAAAAACAAAACACATTTTATTTCTATTTAAAAAAATCAAACCTCGGTTCGAAGTGGAGCGGTGAATTTGAGCAGCTGTACCCTATGTGAGTGAGTGAGTGAGTGTAAACTGTGCCTGTGAGTGAGTGGTGAGTGTGCCTGGCCTGCACAAAACAGCGCCCCTCCTTTAACTAGTGTGTTGTGTGTGGCCACTCAAGGTATTGCCCAGGCTACGGACAGGGCCAGCCAGCCACCCAGCCAGCCAGCCAGCCAGCCAGCCACATACCCACGGACATACCTGTTCCTTGTCCAAATGTCCTCCTGAGTCCTGATGTGGTTGTGTATGAGTGAATACAAGTGTCGATGCTTGCTTTGTCCCAGTGGTGTTTGTTGACTTTAAGATAATGTGTCGTTACTGAGGAATGTCAACAATGTTGCCAGGTCTGCTCATTATAAGTGACTTTGGTATTCTTTTCCTGTAAAGTCTCTAGTTGCGGGTTGCTTTTATTTGGGCTTGTTTCTGAAGTATAGTTGCTTATGTGGCCTTGCTTTCAACATGTTTTTATAAAATAGCGAATGTAATAGAGGTCAAGTGGTGAAACCTTTGGGCTCGTTTTCATAGACCTGTTTGCTTGTTTCACTCACAGAATCTGGCAACCAGACTCCCGGGGAGCCTGCCTCTCCTGGCTTCTCTCTCCAAAACAAAGCACAGCGTGTGTGTGTGTGCGTGTGTGTGTGTGTGTGTGTGTGTGTGTGTGTGTGTGTGTGTGTGTGTGTGTGTAGTGAGTGTGGGGGGTGGGCCGTGTCTGCGTGCGTTTGTGTAGTGTGTGTGTGTGTGTGTGTGTGTGTGTGTGTGTGTGCGTGTGTGTGTGTGTGTGTGTGTGTGTGTGTCATGCTGTTTGTGTAGTGTGTGTGTGTGTGTGTGTGTGTGTGTGTGTGTGTGTGTGTGTGTGTGTGTGTGTTGTTCGTGTAGTGAGTGTGGGGGGTGGGCCGTGTGTAAACTGTAAACTGTGCCTGTGAGTGAGTGGTGAGTGTGCCTGGCCTGCACAAAACAGCGCCCCTCCTTTAAGTGTGTGTGGCCACTCAAGGTATTGCCAGACTACGGACGGACGGACACAGCCAGCCAGCCAGCCACATACCCACGGATATACCTGTTCATTGGGAGCGCTTTCACCGCTCCAAAAAAAAGAACATCACATCACAAAGACATCACTTCAGAACCGATTTTTGTCCAAGGATTTTCAACACACGTCAAGATTTCCTTCATTCATAGAAGTAACTGAAATATCAGCACACAGATGACAGTGAAAAGACTCCTGTGCAGCATCCCAAAAGGTGGTTACACATGCAATGCCTTGCTCAGGGGTTCTTGTAGGCATCAGTTGTGATGGTAGGCATCATAGAGGCGATACAAACCAAAATGTAAAACAATGCTGTAGGTATCCGTCAGTCTTTATGCCAGTGGCTGACCTCTCCCACCCACATGATGTTTGACAGCTGTGACTGAGTGACGTCGGTATGGGAAACTCATCCAGAACACGGCCTGGTACAGTACATTGAATACATTGTACTGTCTGATTGAATAAAGTTCTTGTAATGGTGCTTTGGCAGTTGAACATAATGTTTTGTGTTAATGATGCACAATAAATGTAATATCTGGAGGGTAGCAGGAAGAGAGGAGGCAGCATACGAATGAAAGAGAAAAGGAGAGAAAGAAAGCAAAAAAGTGAGAGTACTATGAGAGACAGAGAGTAAGGCGGAGAGGGACAGAGAGCGAGAGGCGGAGATGTGCGAGAGAGACGGAGAGAAAGAGAGAGTGAGATGAGTCATACTGTAGCATGGCAGCAACCTCACACCCCCCGTCGGAGTCGGCAGAAATAGAGCCTTCCACTCCTCGTACAAACACTCGGCTGTCAATCAAACGCCTGCTAATGATAAGAGCCCCATTTAACTCCAAGGTCAACAAGCGCCTTCTCCCTGAGCATTTCCACGGCTTGGCAACCCGCTACCCGGCGATAAACAACCTCCTCTGTTTACCTGCGTGAGCAGCCAGCAGAAGAACACCATACATGGACGTCAACTAAAACACACACACACACACACACACACACACACACACACACACACACACACACACACACACACACACACACACACACACACACACACACACACACACACACACACACACACACACACACACACACACACACACACACACACACAGGTCCACACACACACAGGTCCACAATTTTGAAAAAGAACAGAAAGGAGGATGATGCTAGCTAAGGAGAGATTTGACCAGCAGTGGTCCAACGTGGAGATTTATTTTGCTCCCTGGGCCACGACCAATTGGGTGGGTGGGTGGCTGCATCTGTAGGGATGGGTGTTTGTGACAATGGGCCCTTGCTACAGTATGCTAGCTAGCTTTGACACTGGGCGAGATAGGTCCTTGACAATGGTGCTGAAAAACGCCCCCACAAGGTAGCGTCCACAGTAAGCAGACATCAGAAGACACAAAGTGCACACTGACAGCTCCATAATCGCACAGTAAAATCCTCAGTGGTCATTTAAGTCTGTTGGGTGTAAAAATGGTCTGTTTCTACACTCCCAGAGTAAAATGAACACTGACGACTTTACTGTGTGCCAACAGGGGGGTTTCTTCATATTGTGTGGAGGATTTCATCTCACTAAAGCTCCCATCAGAGGGGCTGCATTCACCGTGGCAGCCCTGGCTAAATGAGACCAGTTCTTTTCGCCATGTAGACAGAACAGGGGATCGGCTGCCTGCCTGTGTTTTTCTGGTTCCTGCCTTCCTACCGTAAAGCTGGCCAGCCCTGTTTTTGGCAGGCTTTGCCAAAAAGGGACTTAGAGGTGAGAGAGAGAGAGAGAGAGAGAGAGAGAGAGAGAGAGAGAGAGAGAGAGAGAGAGAGAGAGAGAGAGAGAGGATTTTTATTTCTTGCCCGCTCTAAGTCTACAGCAGGAGGAAAGCAGATGACTGTCCTATTGAATGCATGTTTTTCTCTCTGTAATCCCCCAGAGCAAACTCCTGCTGGCTCCCCAGGGGGTGAGCGCTGTGTGTGTGTGTGTGTGTGTGTGTGTGTGTGTGTGTGTGTGTGTGTGTGTGTGTGTGTGTGTGTGTGTGTGTGTGTGTGTGTGTGTGTGTGTGTGTGTGTGTGACTATGTACAGTATACAGTATGTGTGTGGCTGGGGAAGGTCAGGACTCTGAGTGTATGGTACTGTATGTCTGTGTATAGGGTGTTTGTATGGGTGGATGCGTGTGTGTGTGTGTGTGTGTGTGTGTGTGTGTGTGTGTGTGTGTGTGTGTGTGTGTGTGTGTGTGTGTGTGTGTGTGTGTGTGTGTGTGTGTGTACTGTATAAATGTGAAGGTCTTACTGTACTTCATCTGAGGATTGGGACGTCATTGGGTGTGAGGGTGCTGTTCTCTGCATAGGTGTTCGTACTTGCACATGTACAGTACATGTAGACACACACAAAAGCACACACACCCAATGCTCCCATGCACTATACATACTGTGCACGCCAGGCAAGGTTCCACCAGCCCATCCACACAGAGCAAATAGGTTCGTTTTTCCTGGGCAGAATCCTCGCAACTCCATGTTTCAACTTCTAATGTTTTTTGCTGTTGCAACAGTTGCTAAATTGTCACACATAGGTATAAGAAATAGCCGAACTACAAGCTCACAACATGTCATGATGCGATGCATTGTGTGGGCTTGTATTTCAAATAATAATTGTATTAAAGGGCCACTTCACCTCTGGTACAACCAGATCGTATTGTATTGTTGTTTGGGACACAATAGTTGTCCCAGAGGTGAAGTGGCCCTTTAAATAATAACTAGCTAGTGGATCTATTTGGAACACAGGCCCACAGTTGCGGACATGCAAGGTTTCCACCTGTCAGCCACGATTAGCTGTGTTACAGAAACTGCACACAGCCACATCTGATCTTGTTAGAGCGCTGTTCAGCCAGCCTCCCTCCCTGGCACTGTGAGCAGGGCTGGGCCAGCTGATCCAGCTCTCACACCGTGGCTGTGGATGAGGGTGGTGTGTGTGTGTGTGTGTGTGTGTGTGTGTGTGTGTGTGTGTGTGTGTGTGTGTGTGTGTGTGTGTGTGTGTGTGTGTGTGTGTGTGTGTGTGTGTGTGTGTGTGTGTGTGTGTGTGTGTGTGCAGGGCTGAATCGAGATGGACAACATCATATATCACAATATTTGCAAATACCTCGATATCGATGTTATGATGACACATTTTCTTTGTAATCATTCAAAAATGTTTCCAAAATAGCAAAAAGAAAAGCTTGCAATTTCTGAAAGTAGTTGAATATATAAAACTAGCCCTTACCCGTTCAAAGATATGAGCTCCGAAATGATGTGCAGTGAGTGGGTTATGGGATGTGCACTGTGCACACAGTATATGAGGGATGGAAAGTAACTTTAACTGGTGCTTGCATGATAATATGTAGGAGCATCAATGTAAGAAATACCTGTTTCGTTTAATGGCTACAGAGATACTGTGTACCGATCTGCATGATTTTTGGACAAAATCTGTAACAGGGCCAGACAACCGACCCCCCCCCCCCCCCCTTCACAGTTATGTCAGGTGTGTTCATATGCTTATGGTGATGCGATTTCAGATCAATTGCTCCAGCCACTGAGGAGAAACGCTGTGACAGACACTCAGACACTCAGACAGACAGACACTCACTCAGACATTCCGAAAATTATATGTTTGATAAGGCTTAAGTGACAACACTTATGCCATATATATCACAATATTACAATATCCAAAATCCCTGACAATGTCTAGTCTCTTCTCACTATATCGATATCGTTTCTTGCCGGTACCATGACTCTAATGTGACTGGTTTGTACAGCTCCATTCCCATTGGTGCCACAATGATTCCCATTCTACAGTAAAAAGAAATGGAGAGTTGCATCATCTCTGTTCACTTCATGGGTCCAGAGTTGACAGAACTCTCTAATACAAGGCTCTGGGCAGCCTAAGGGCATGCGTAGACTGTTTTGAGAGAGGCGCTTACGAGTGTGTTCAGGAAATACCGTCGTCGCAAGACACCCTTCGTACCGGAGCCTTCATAGCGTTACGAGCGGTACGACTGCGCTTTGGGAAACCCAGCCAATGAATGATTGTGCAAGAGAAAGAAGAGCCAGAGAGTGGAGGAGGAGTTCTTGAGGGAAAGACAGTGATAAGAACTCAAGTAAATTACAGATAATATAAAGAAAGAGCAATGAAATAAAAGTGAGGGCGAGAGAAGACCGAGAAAAGGAAGGAAGAGATATATCATGTGAGAGCAAGGAAGGAATATATATACAATGGGGCAAGGGAGAGACATAGAGAGACGGGGAGGATGGCTGCAATAGAGACAGACAGACAGCGACCTAAAGAGATGGACAGAAAGAGTAGAGAAGATAAACAATAAAAGAGAGACAGTGACCGAGGCATAGAGAGGGAGAGTGAGAGAGAAAGAGTCAAACAGAGACCTACAGTTAAGTGGCTTTCCTCTACTTATTGGTTTCAGTGACTGGTCAAAACTGTTCTCCATTCCCCCTCCCCTCTCTGCTTCTTCTTCTTCTTCTGTGCTATGAAAGATAAAGCGTCCGGGTCCTACTGAGTGGCTGGCCCTTGTTCACAGCTGTGGCCTTTTGGAGCCAATTTTCCAGCTCAGGGAGCAGAGAAAGACAGAGGGAGAGAGAGAGAGAGGGGTGGTGGGAGGGGGAGGAAGGACGGATGAGGAGTGTCGGGGAGGAGAAGGGGGAGGAGGCGGAGGAGGAAAATGGGAAGGAGGGGGAAGGAAGTTTTATGGAAGTGAAACATGGGTCATAGCAGGCTGAGGATGATGGACAGTACTGTGATACCATGGATGGATTAAATAATGGGTTCTGGTCGTTTGTTGCATATCGTTGCTGTTGGACAGAAACCATGTAACTCCATATTTTGACTTTTCAACGTAAATGCATGCCCTACTGTAGTTCATTATGGTAAAACCTCAATATTTTGACGTCCCATTAGTCCGACTAAGGGTTAGGGTTAGGTTTTAGGGTTAGTCTGCAGGTTAGCATTTCACCAGGTTAGCATTTCACCAGTTTAGCATTCACCAACGTCGGACGAATGTGACGTCGAACTATCGAACGTTGTAATAACGCTATGCTCCCCTTCATTATCTACAAAGTAAAATAGGTGCTCTACAAGCTTATGACGTATTGTGAGGTTGTAGACTAGCTATTTTTGAAGATTGTTTTTTAAAGCGAAAGCGATTAAATGTGTCTGCGGGTTTTATAAATATTGAACCAATGAAAAGTAATAACAAGCTGTGCTGTACAAGCTTTCTGCACGACAGCAATGATAAGTAAAATGAGAAATACCGTACAAGCAGTATCTCTTTAAGGAGGCTGATTTCAGATTTGATTAAGTCTGTACTGTGCACACAGAAAAAGTGTAAAGTGTACACAGAAATTGTGTAAAATGTGTGTTAATTAAGTGTAAAGATGGATCCATAAGACACATAAAGAAATAACCTGACTTTCGCCAGATGGTGACAGCATTGCGTTGCATTGCTTACCATCTGGGCTCGCTCCGGCAGAACCGATGTAAGGGGCGGGCCATTTTTTCAAATTCTATAGCAGGTGATTGGATATGGCCGTCTCTCTGTCACAGTCTGGGAGTGCCAACTCCAACCACTCATATTGGCCTGTCTGCATGATGTTGCACCCAGAATCTGCCTCCTGGGTTTCCACGTGGTCTGCAATCAGACTCTATTGGCTCAGAGCCGCTCAGAGCTCGCCCATAGCTGCCGCTGATTGGTCCGGCCCGGGACTTTACGAGTGTTATCAACTCTGCCGGACCGAGCCCAGATGGTAAAGCAATGCAACGCAATGCTGCCACCATCTGGCGAAAGTCAGGTTAATAAAGAAATAGATGGCAAAAATGGACCCGTACACACGTAGGAATGGTTACATGAAGCTCATCATTGTTTTTCTAACATTAGCTCTACACACGTTTTTACACATTGGGAATGTGACGAATATGAATGTGAAAAATCAACCATTTCCAGAATAAAGATTTGCTTCAATTGCTTTATCACCACATAATGTTTGGGTTCTGTGTGAACGTGCAGCAGAAATATATATTTTCAGGCAATTAATCGCACAAAATAATAAATAAATAAAACACACCCACAGAGTGTAAAGTCCTTTAGTGTGAAAACGTGTCTAAATGACGTTAGTATCTTCCCTATGCAGCAGTGTTGTTTGCTACAGTGGCACATCACAGCTTAGCCACCTACAGAAGGAACACAACTAAATGCAAACACGCCATGGTTTTATGCACGCCCCATGCACACTCTGTTCATGCATTTAAGACGTGTACGATTTCTGCTCATTAACCATCTCTTTTTAGTTAATTTGTTTCACTCGCGACAGATGCTGTGCCTGCAAAAGAATAATAATAATAATTACCAGACATCCGAAGTCACACAAACACAGATCAAACGGCAGAGGAGAAACTGTTTGGTGACAGATAACTGGATTGTCACACACATACATACAGTACACCACACAAATTATTAATACAAAAACAACCACAGACAACAACAACAACAACAACCAAAATTAAATAAAGAATGGCTGAACGACATTCCTCTTGTGTGTTCTTGCTCATTAAGATTATTCTATTCCAGCACATCGGATTCCAGGGAGGAGAACAAGTAGAAGAGACACAAGTAGGGGAAAGTGTCATTCTAAATGTTAACCAACCTGTATCACAGCATATCGTCGCCGTTGGGTGGAATCCTTGTATTTTAAAAAACGAGTTAAAGTAGTGAAAATAGCCGATCTACTAGCAGATGCTTGCAGATCTGCTATTTTTTTTTTAAACTTGGAGATACAAGGTTTCTGCCTGACAGTGACGATATGTACAGCATACAGAATAAGCCCCCCCCCCCACCCCCCCAACGCATGCATGCTCTCACACACACACACACACACACACACACACACACACACACACACACACACACACACACACACACACACACTCACGCACGCATGCGCACACCTGCACGCACGTTTGTGTTACTATACTTGTGAGGAAGTCAACATTTTAGGGCAATGGTTTTCTGAATGCCATTTAAAAAATAAATAAAAGTGTCAATTGTATTCCACTATACTGG